>NC_041065.1:26931047-27231047 GCF_900634775.1 Gouania willdenowi | reverse complement strand
GTTATTGAATAATATTTCTGCTGAACACCTAAACTGTTTTCTTTGTGAGTGTTTAAAGCTTAAAGGAAGTCATCAGTGACAGGATCTCACTCCACTACAGTAAAGTTCAAATAGAGACCAAGAGTAGCAGCGGAGACAAACAGGAAACCACAACGCGTCAATGCTTTCGCCTTTAATGGAAATAGGAAGACACCTTTAATGTGTGTTAACATACCAGACAGACGATGCACACATCATTCTAAAACGAACACACTTCTTTTTTTACTGTCATCATTTTAAGATCTAACTTTTTAAGCAACATCAAACAGAGAGAATGAGATCTGCATCAAAGCAAAATTGTTCTCATGTGAACCTGTGCGGACATGAATGAGATCGACCTTGGAGGACTGGGACTCTCTTCCTGTTGGTTTAAAGGAGGAAGTCTAGAAATGCACGTGTTCATCTCCTGTGCTCTGTGTCCTGTGCACGAGCCTGATTCAGAGCAGTACGTCAGAGATAGAAGTGCACACTGCAATAGAAAGTTACGTCTCATTACTAACTGCCATATAACCAGCACAGACATGATCATAAATTCCTTCCTTTCAGGTTGTAATCCCTGATTGATATGAAACGCATCTGAACCTCAAACAAATATGTAGAATATTCTGTTATGGTTTCTTTTATTCAGACAACAGTTTCTCAGGAAATCCACTTTGGTCTCCTGACGTGTTTCAACTGTCAACTGCCAGTCTTTGTCAGAGGCATCGGCTGATCGCTTTGACGTGTCCTTATGAGTTTCAGGACAACTTTACCCGAAAAAGTTGTCTGAATAAAAGAAAAACCATGACATATTATTCAAAAAGAAGATACAATGAACTTGCTGGAATTATGTTACTAAATATTGCTACACTGCTAATCCTTTTTCATTTCTGGTACTGAGGAACCAACCTTTACAACCATCAGTAACTATTTTAATGATATGTTGAGGTTTCATTTATTCAGACAACTGTTTCTCAGGAAATCCACTTTGGTCTTTTGACATGTTTTGACTGACAACTGCCAGTCTTCATCAAAGGCGTCTGCTGATCGCTTTGAAGTTTCCTTTGAAGTTTCCTTGACTTCCGTGTAAGAATTCCAGCAATATCATTTTTGAGTTGACGAAACCTTAACATATCATTCAAAAATAATCTTGCTGGAATTATTACGCGGAAGTCACGGAAACATCAAAGTGATCAAACATGTCAGGAGATCAAAGTGGATTTCCTGAGGAACAGTTAAATGAAACCGTAACATATCATTCATAAAGGCAACAAAACAAATCTTGTTGGAATTCTTACACGAATATGTAGATGTTTATCAAACTCAGACTTAACAGTAATTACACAAATTATCTACTTAAATCTGCTTTCCTCAGCCGTTACCACTGTCTGTCTGTGTGCTATTGTACAGAGAAGAGGACAACAGATTAAAGCACTTGAGTTTTTGTTTATCCATTAACGTCGTGACACTTGGCAACTCTCCCTGGGTAACGCCTGAACCAGAGGAAAGATTTAGAGAGGCTGTCTCAGCTTCCATTAGTGAGACTTAGTGATGGCCGCCAGCACTCTCTCTGCACCGCTTTGATTGTGTCTGTGGTAGATTCTCCCGTCTGGCCCTGTTTGATTGATGCCTTAAAAAAAAGCAGCGATAGATCATGAAAGAGACCGAACACAGACGTCACATCAGTAATCTGAGGAAATCAATATAATTCCATGACTCAAATGTGTCACTTGTGGACAGGGCTGGACTGGAACAAAAAATTCAGCCCTGGCATTTTATGTCTTCATTTTAAATACTACTCCCTCAGAAAACCTTAAGTTAATTATGACACTTGTATCCAATTTTTGTCCTTTCTTGAATTTTTGTGGACACTTTTCATCCAAATAAGCTAGCTTTTACCCAATAAATACCACTTGTTTCCTTTTTTCTCTAAATTTTGCTTCTTTTTGTTGCACATTTTGCCCTTTCTTCACTATTGTTTGCCCCATTTTCTCATTAAAGCTACCGTTTTCCATTAAACACCACCTGGTCCCTCCTTATTTGCCCATTTTTTTAGCACACTCTTGACTTTTGGCCCATTTCAGTGATTTTACACTCTTTTATTGCCATATTTTTGCAACTTTTGGGCCATTTTTGACCACCTGTTCTTATGCCTACCTCCACTCTTCAAAAAAAGAAAAAAAAAGCAGACCGTACCGGCTCACTGGGACGATGCCCGGTAGGCCTGATGGCCAGTCCACCTCTTGTGGAAAATTCACTGGATCAGTTCATTGCAACTCCTCCAATGAGCTTCAGATTTATACATATTAAAATCTATATCTTCTTCCAGAATTGTGTTTTTGTTAGTATAGTTATCTTACCAGGGATTTAAAACTTAAGGTTAGCCACAGGTGATGGAAGGAAAGGTGATGTTCTGTAGAGGATGCAGACGGTGATGTAGGGAGGTGGCTGAGTTGTTGCACCATGTGATTTTTGTTTAGGTTAACAAATTGTTTTGTCATCATTTTACTTGAAGTTAATGTCATTCATCGTCAAAAATAACAATTCATTGTTTAATTTTTTTTTTAAAGCTCTAGGGAGCCATTGAAAAAGTGTCAAAGAGCCACATGAGGATCCAGAGCCACAGATTGCAAACCCCTGGCCTAGTCTGTAAATTAGATCCCCAAACTGAAGAGCACCAGAGACAACATTTTTCAAGCATCTTTAAACTTCAAGAAATCCATGCAGCACTCCATGCAACATGTTATTTATTTATACAAATCTACTATTGTTGTGGATGAGACTGAGAGCTGTTTTTATTGCTACCTGTAGTGTTTCTGTTTGTCTGACTCACACTGTGTATGAACTCCTCAGTGAACCTTTGTTTCGCTCTGATGTAATAGCTGTAAACTCGTCCAATTCTCATGTGAACGCGCAGAGTGGAAAAAGAAGGCATGTGATTGCGCGCTCCCGCGGAAGCAGCCGAGGGGGTGGGTCTCTCTCTCTCTCTCTCTCTCTCTCTCTCTCTCTCTCTCTCTCTCTCTCTCTCTCTCTCTCTCTCTCTCTCGCTCTCTCTCTCTCTCTCTCCAGCGTGGCACCATTCACCGGGAGGAAAGTACGCACTACGCATTTGGTCTCGGGTTCAATTTCTTGGATCTAACCCTAACCCAGACCCGGACTCTTATGCAACCCTCTTGAGGAGGATTTTCGGATTATTAATATTTCACGTGATTTGCGAGTTTTGGTTTTTATTTCCCGTCTGGACAGGAAACAGCTCTACACAGGTAGAAAGAGAGCTTTAATCTGGTTGACTCGTCCTGACATGGACACAGGAACTGTCCCCGAAAAGAAAAGGTAAACCCCCATTTGTTCACACATGTAGCATTTTTTTTTTTTTTACCTTTTGTTGTCTTTTTAGGTTCAGTCTTGTGACATCATTCCTTTGAATTAACGCTTTGAATCCGGTTTGGGCGATAGTTGGAACGCTAGCTACACCGCTGTCTGTAGCTAGCGGCTAGCAGCTAGCTGTGTGATGTGGATGCAACTATTTCATGGCAAAATGTGTATTTTTCCAGCTATTAAAAGTTAATTACTCTACATACCTGTGTAGTTACAGCTATCACACACACTCATTAAAGTACAATGTCCGTCTACATTAATTAAACATGCACTGTTCACAAGTTTATCTATGGTTGGCGTAATTATTTCCACTTTATTTGTCTCTTGGCTGCTCATTAGTCTAATATTAGTGCATGGCTGCAGGTGCGTTAAAAGTGACAGCTATAAGTGAAGGTCTGCCAGTTCATCATGTGAGTTTGGAGTCTGATTCCAGCTCTGAAGTCCTTCCATTGACTATTGTTGGCAGTAACATTATGCCTATTGTATTACCAAGTATTAATCCACCAGGATTAGTTTAGTTTTGTCTTTCTTACCAGAGTTAGTGTTCACATTATTTTATCTATATATTGTTTTATATTTTTAACCTGGCTGGGTTCTCCGGATGCACATTATCACTTTTTTTATTTTTATTTTGTGGCTCTGTGCTGTACTTTCTACTTTAATGTGCCACTGTAATAGTTACAAAATGACACCACTGGCACTGCCTTCTTTTATTTATTTATCCATGTTTACTGTTTGAGATTTTAGCAACCTCATTTTTTAATGTTTTTTTTCCCCCCTATGTTCACACTGTTTCGCTTCTTTGTTTTGAATCATATTTTGGGTATTATAAGATCGTGTTGTCATGTACAGTTTATAACCTGTGTATTTACAATATTCCTATTTCATATATTAGCATATATACTGTATTGATAATCGGCAGATATATTAGATATTGGCTTAAACACACACACAGACACACACACACACACACACAATATCAGTAAAAAAAAAAAATCCCATATTGGTTGGGTTCATTAATGGGGAATCCACATATCAATTAATTTTATAAAGAAAAAAACCCCAAAAAATAATGTTTTTAAAACTCCCAATATAAGTTATAAAATTATAATAATCCAATATTGGTCGGTGGGTTCATTAATAAGGACTCTAAATATCAATTAAATAAATAAATAATGTATAAAGCACTGGATTCCCATCAAATCTCCAGTTGAATAAGTGCAAATACAAGTCTCACTCTTGCTAGGTCATCAGGTTTAATCCCCCCCTTCATGCTGTGGCTGAGCAGGACAAAATGACACTTAAGACCTTTTCCTGGAGCCGCTCTGTGAGGGCAGCCTGTCATTAAATGCACCTCAAAGTCTAGTGGCTACTGGCTAGGCGATCCTGTTCAGTAAACAGTAAATACATATTTCATGACTTGTGTTGACTCGTGAACTATAATAATATAATCTTGAATCAAAAGATTGGCATGTCTTGTAAAAAGCACCCTAAGCTCTGACAGGTTTTTGTTATTATCATTGGCAGAGTTGGAAAACAAGCCCACTCATGTTTAGCGCTCCACGCCAAGCAGATTAGTGCCCTGGTCCAGGATGACGAGCTTATGCCTCCACTCAGTCAATAGTACAGTACCGCTCCTGTTTGTGTTACAAGCCTTTGAAACCACATCTCCAAATAAAGACATGTAACTATGATAGGTGACAGACTCATTTCTGAGATATAGCAAAGCAATAGACAGTCATAAAATAGATTAGCTAGGGGAAATCTATTGAGTCCTAAACGGAAGAACAAGGTGTGCATTTCTCAGACCTCAACAGAAACTTTCACTGTGGATTCAATATGATTCAGTTTTTTACTGCGTTCAATGAGTAAAACAATGCAAAGGATGCAAAATATAAAAACACATTCGTGTAAAAAAGAGAGTGAGCCCACACACATTACTACCTATTGCCTTGAAAAGATTGGTGATACATTTTGAATCGGCATGAAATGCATCAACGTGAGGCAAGGGAATTTTTGATAAGAATTTAGAGATTTCGATTCTGTTAGATACTGCTTTTCGATTTGATTCCTTGCCGATTTTCATTGGTTGAGGGAATTAAATAATACAAATGGATTTGTTTGCTTTAACTCTTTGCTTTTATCTTTGTCTCTTTAATTTGCTGCAGGGATATCAGCTCTCTTTTAATCCACCAGGTAAGGCAGGTATAGATTGTTTTAACTGGATAATGATATATGCAATATATGACACTGGCTACAAACATTTGAGAATATTTACAGTGCTCCTTTTGAACTTGATCAAATTGACTCAAAACTAATTCAGACATAAAACAAATAATTATTCTATACTCTTAGCAAAGATTTCTTCATTTTATTCAGGCTGGTGTAGCTCAAGTCTCCAAAGTCCACCTTGGAAAAAACACGTTTGTTTTTTTAATGTATGTTTGGGGCCTGACATCTAAAGACCGGAGTACATTTTGCACAGTAATTTACAAAATAAACATTACTACTCCACACTCACAAAGTGAGTATAAAAAGTTATACTTTTTGCACCACTTAGCTACTACTTAACACAGACTTCATGGTTTACCACGTGTGTCATCATCAAAACAAGACAGGATTTATAAACATTACGCCTTCCTTCACCATTTTCTACGATGTTTCCCAAGTATTGGATCTTTGTACTCACCTATGAATGAACACACTATTAGTGCATTACAAAGCGTCATTTTATCAGGGTTTAGATTCAAACTCGGCCCTGTTCACCCCATTACACACTGGATCAGATGGTTTCCACCCAGCTAGCAGAACAAGATGATTCAGCCATGTCGTCAATAGTCATTAGCTCAACTAATGACAGCAGATGTCCCTCAAATCTTTTTCTAATTAAAATAATTAGCTTTTCTTTAACTGTTGGTAGCACGAAATTGTAGTCTCTCTCTTTATGAGATTTATATGCATGAGTTTTGGGATTTATTTTTCTTTTATTTGTATTTATCTGAATGAGTGGATTTAATGAAGTGCTTTGCCTCAGGCTGATGGTGTAGCTACTGGTGTGTTTGTGTTCTTTGTGTGTTGTTTCTCTTTGCAGTAATATTTAGGATAAAAAACATCATGGATTTTACTAGAGTCAAAAGTCAAAGGTCATTTGAACTGGAAAAGGAATTCTATTCCCACTCGTGTGTTGCCTTCCTCTTCCCACGGTGCGTGTTGTTTTTCTCATTACGTAACAGCAGTGACCATGTTGTTTACTGTCACTTTAAACCACATCAACAAATAGTGCCAACATTTGGACCTTTAATGCCTTTAAAGCTGTTCCAACAAGCTGCCCTCCTCAATTTATACACGGCTACTAACAAATCAAGTATATTTAGTTTTTTATTACATCGTTCACAAACTAAAACTCCACATGGAAGTGTTTGCTCAGGGGCACTGGAGCAGAGCATTAGAGGAGAAGTACCTCCATGTGCATATTGTTGTTATATAATAGTGGCCTCTAGGGATGTAACGATTCACTCAACTCCCGATACGATTCGATTCACGATTCTGGGTTCATGATACGATTTTCTCATGATTTATTTTACAAAATGGGAATGTTGACAAATGACTGAAAAATATTCCTTTATTTTTTGGGAGAAAATACTGTACTATTTTCCTTTTATTTTTCATTGTCAAAAGAATCCCTTGATAAACTATTCAAAATGATGCAATTTAACTAAAAATAAATCTTGAATGAAATAAATAAAGGAATAATACAAATGAAGAAGCCTATTAATTTAAATTCTGGTTCTATAATAAACAATTCAAAACTGCGTAATAGTTCTTTTTCTTTTTAAAAGTGCAACTGAAAATGCATTTTGTGCCTTAACAATTGGACTTTTAAAAAAAAAAAACAAAAAAAAAACAGTCATTTTACTGTATTTACGTCAGATATTTGTTTAGACCAGCAGAGGGCGCTGGTAACCCAGTGGTCGGTTGGCATGCAGTTATTCCACCAGTGAAGAAGAGAAGCTATGCTAGCAGACAGAGCTAATAGAAAAACCTGACTTTTACAGATATTCACGTAATATTACAGATATTCTTTCGGTGCTAAAGGAGTAAAGAATCATTTTTGAGCATGTTTAACAGTAAATGGCGGCCAGAAAGAAAATAGTAGCAGATTTCCGCCCGTCACGTCCGCTTCTGGAAGGATTAATATATAGCGCCCTCTGCTGGTTAAAAAAAGTACTGCGATTCAATTTTCAGAGCATCGATGTGAACCGTGGTACCTATGAATCGATTTTTAACTGCCTTACGATTAATCGTTACATCCCTAGTGGCCTCTCTACTTGCTCTTTTTTTCATCAAGTGAGCAATCTTATCTTGAATGCTGTTTTTTTTCCCTCTCTTTGTACAATTCAAAAGCAATGTCATTATTATTAATAATTACTAGTAACTCCAGTTGAATTTAGGTTTTGGTGCGAAAATGACTTAACATTACATTAGACACATGCATAGTTTATTTCAAACTGTACACGTGAGATAAAGTTGTGTTGTTCTATTAATGCAGTCGCTCAGACACTGCAGCTCTCTCTAATTTGTGCCCTTATGGAATTTTACAACTCAACTGTAGTCAAACTGGTTTTGCATGGAGAAGTAGAGTCTATGATAGCTCGTTTAATTACCCTCTATTTCTTCTCGTGACCTGGCACATTTGTCTGCATGTAGCCTGAAGAATTGTGACTTTGGGTACTAGCCAGATATCCTTATGTATAAGACAGAAAATGGAAATATTTGTTTGTAGAGTTGACAATAGAAGGCCAATAAGGTTGTGACTGTGGAGATGTGCAAGAAGTTGTATTGGCCTCTCTCACTGGAAGTGATTATATAATATATTAAAATGAAAATGCACTAATTTCCCAATAATTCACTCACCGTTTATTGCCACTGTCTCTGTTTATCAAGAGTTTGGCTGGGGGAGTCGTGTTCTTTCCGGGGTGCGACGACTGGGGTATACAGTTATTAGCAACTGTCATATTACTATATTACTATCAAAATTTCAGTCGACATCCTCCTGAAGCATACAAGTCTCCCAATCTATATTAATCTATATTAACAGGCTTTGTTAACACTTATTAGCCTTGTGTCACTTGTTGGTTCAGCTAGCTAGCTCATGTCACAGTTTGTTTTATTAAGATCCCCATTAGCTGTGATAACGCTCTTATAGCTTAAGCTTAAGGAGGATACGAACAATATAATATAAGAAAACCTACACAGCACTGCATGAGCTTGACTGGTCCGGTATGTTTTTCTTTCGATAGTTGTAATGTCCCCTTTGTTGTTCATTTTAATATGTTGAATATATCCGTCCACAGCATATTGTAAGCCCTTTTGCCTGGATCTGGAGGATATTGCGCAGGTATTGCCCCAAAAAGAGTCACTAACACGCACTGGTAGACTTCTCCCAGCCATTACAGACTTGACGAACTCAGGAACATGACGGTCATCCCAAAAGTAAAGAAGGGGGGGCGGGGCTTTTGCGAAAGCTCAATTGGCAAAAGTTCTAGTTATCATTTTTAATCAACATCAACATGTTTCAAAATTATCTTCTCTGCCTGCTAGGGCTGCCAACTTTGGTCGTTTAGTCGACTAATTGCTTGATGCTGTTGTGGTCGACCAAGATTTTCATTGGTCGACCAGCAATGGTATCAGTTTCAATACTGTTACATATATTGGTGATATTACTAAATATCAATATAATGTATTTAATGCCTAAACATGATTCTATGTCCAGCAATAGCTCTGAGTGCATGCGTGCTGCAAAAAAAAAAAAGTATTGCGCTTCAGCTGTCAGTGCGCAGTGCGCTGTCCTCAGAGCAGAGAGGGACACAAGAACAAGAACATGGATTATCCTTATATTTGATACGTGGATTATGTAAATAGAACCACTGCTGTCTCTGACGCCACGGGCACACTGCGCACCTGTGTTTGACGTGCGTTTGATTCCCCGTGCGCTGATCTGATGTTGTTTATTAATAAAAGCAGCCTTACCACTAAATTAAATGTAAATATATCCTTTGTAAGAGGAAATAAATAATAGGTTTTAATTGTCGGTTTCGGGCACGGATATAAATGCCTAATGTTTGTCGGACCTGTAGGTTTCACTTTTGCTTTGTTGGGTCCTGGTCAATGCTTGAAAACTACATTTTTGTCTCTCTTTTTCTTTCTCCTCGTCCTCCTCTGCACCTGCTCATTCATTCTGTGTTTTTTTTTTGGTCGACTAATCGCTGCGTGTGCCATAGTCTTGGTCGACTAACCATTTCCTTGGTTGACTACAGCCCTACTGCCCACACAGTTTTTTTTATTTTTTAAAAAAGCTTTAATGATCAAATCTTTCACTTTAAGATGCACAACATTAAATGCCTCTCATCCAAAAGAGGACAAAACTCCTTTTAACAGACATTCAGACTGTGCTTATTGACAGATCTGTCTTTGACATCTACTCTGAAAGACGGCAGATGCAACTCAAAGTAGTTTTTTTTTTTTTTACCTATTTGTATAAATATTTTCTGATGTGGTGATTTTATATGGAGACAAAATACAGCATGATGTGGTGATCTTTTTTCTTTTTTTGTGTTATTTTTCATGTTTGAGATGAGAAAGTTGTTTTTGTGCTGCCATGTGACTTCTTTAGCCCTAAAGTACAATAACGCTATAATTGTATTGCTGCTTGCACATCATGTTTTATTTGAATTTTTGTGCTGTCTCTAACAAAAAAAAAAGAATCCTGCAATCCCCCCTCCATGTGATGTGCAAGACTGCAGGCTAATTTTAGTAAGCCGGGTCGCTTTCTTTTTATATTGCCCCACAAAAGCAATTTAGCCTCCTTTTTTAGCTGTAAGTGGATCACAGATCAATTCCAATCAATCGTGCATTTCATGGCCAAGGGCTTTTGAACCATCATCCTCCTTGTTTTGATGCATTTGGGGTTTTGAGATAAAGTTTTGGTGAAGGCTGCTGCACCCAGGCCAGTAAACAAACACGATTACCCTGATGGTCTGGATGCTTCTATTCTTTTTTTTTTTTAATACACTACATTTAGGAAGTAAATTCACATTTTTGTGAAAAGGTCAAGATTTTTCTTATATTGAATGGAAACCAATTTCCCTAAGAGACTGTGCCTGGTAGGGATTTCTTACTACGTGCCCTTTCAAGGACATTATAAGTTATTCTGAATGACTGTCAGGTCTTTGGAACTTGTTTACTGTCTGCTGAGAGTCCATTAGCCAGGCTTTGGATAGCCGCCCAGATACATGTGAGATCAAAGTAAAAGGAGTATGAGCAGTATGCAGTTGTGAAGGTTGCTAAGGGGTAATAATAGCAACTCTAAAGCATTTGTCGTGGCTGTGATGTTGTTCATTTCGCTCTCGTGTGCGTTCTCACATTGTTGATGATGATGGTGTTATTATTATTTTTTCCTGTCGCTGTAGATTCAGCTGGGACTCATAAATGTCACCATGATTGGTGTTCTGCGCCGTAGCTCGATTGTGTACTACGAGACGGAGCTGATGCTCTCTGCCAATTACTATAGTGTAAATGAACTAGGGCTGGGCAATATATCAAGATTTATCAAGTTTTTTTTAATTTTGGCATATAAATCTCAATAATTTTAACTAAAATGAAGTCTGACCAGAAAGATAATTCTGAGTTAAATTTGCCACACAGGCACATTTAATAACAGTCAGTTGCACAATATGTGCCACTTTTGGCTTTTTCTCCTATAAGGGGCAGCGTGTGTGAGTAAGTTCTTTAGTGTGGCTTGTTTAGGGAAAGGTCTGGGTTAGGATGCACTCAGAAGTCCATCTAACTGTGCTTTTTATGCTCTTCTGCAAAGTAGTGGAAGCAGCGAGTTTAAAACAAAATAAGCTGTAAATATATATATATCGATATAGCTGATATTATAATTTCCTATATCACCAAAATAGAAAACTCGATATATCTTGAACCTCGATATATAACGCCCAGCCTTACACTTCACGACCCCTTCCATTCTCCTACCCCGACTCCCTCTTCCTTGTTCCTTTCCCCCTCACTAAGGTGTAACACTGCCCTCTCTTTTTATATTCTCCTTTTAATAATGTTTTTTCCCCCATCCTTATGGAAGGTTGGTGATGGTCACAGTTATGCAATAAATTCAATGAATGTATTAAATTGCAATAATAGTAATAATTAAAAAAAAGAACAGCATAAAAAGCACAGTTTAATGGATTTCCAAGTATTTCTTAACAGACCTTCCCCTAAACAAGCCACACTACAGAACTCACTCACACGTGCTGTCCCTTAGAGGAGAAAAATAATTGTCTTTCTGGTAAGACTTTATTGAGTTAAAATTATTTACATTCATATCATATGTATAGCCATTTTGAGAAAAACTATCAAGACATGAGTTTTTCGCCCAGCTCTCAGGTGGACTGAGTTTCTATCATTTAGAAGCCACTGAATTGATTGTAGATCAGAGTTTATGCTAATCAGGGTTCAGACGAGGCTTCTTTTTTATGGACTCCAGTAACTCCACTCCAGTGACTACACTCCAGCTGCTGTTTATGTTGCCTGAGGCTGAGCAGTCACTATGAAGAGAGGGTGTCACTGTTGTTGGCCCGTGGGACCGTGCACAACAGTCTGTCTGTGTGTGTGACCTACGACCTGTCCTCCACAGGGTGAGCTCGGAGCGCAGGAAGGAGAAGTCCCGGGATGCGGCGCGATGTCGGCGTGGGAAAGAATCTGAGGTGTTTTATGAGTTGGCTCAACATCTGCCGCTGCCCCACAGCCTCCCCACCCTGGACAAGGCCTCCATCATGAGGGTGACCATCAGCTACCTGCGCATGAGGAAACTGCTCTGCACCGGTCAGTGATTGTCACTGTTTTTTTTTTTGTTTTTTTTCTATAATAGGCTATTGTACAAATAGACTGGCGCCCTGTCCAGGGTGTACCCCAGCCTTGTGCCCAGTGTGAGCCAGAGACCCCTGCAACCCTAAAATAGGACAAAGCGGGTCTAAAAATGGATGGATGTATTGTACAAATATGAACTTAAAGAGAGGTTTAATAGTATAAGGGGAGATTTGTCTCAAAAATATTCACAAATATGTCCACAATTTTCACATGTGTTTTTCAGATCCACAAATGCATCTGCAATTTACACGTGCTTTATAATTTGTGTGACTTGAGCAAGCAGGAATTCTATCACAACACATCATCATTAGGGTAAAACTATAACAAATAATGATATAAATCTAAAATTAAATTATATAATGTAAACACAAAGTTCTAATTATATTAAACTTACCTTTATCCCTCCCACGACATGCATCAAGTATGCAAAATATGAAAGATGATAGAATATTTTTTATTTCTATTCAAGACATTGATAAAAATGAATGCATATTGTTAATTACACTTTTTATTTGAAAAAAGAAATGTGAAATATCCTGAAAACTTTTTTGTTGTTCATTTAATTCGTATTAAAAACACTTTGATAAGAATTAATGCAGATTGTTAATTACACAATTTATTAGAAAGAGGAAATGTGAAAGATCATAAAAACGTATTTCTTTATGTTTATTTGATTCCTATTCAAGGCACTTTGATAAGAATGACTCGATATTGTTAATATTTGCTACAAAGTTACATTTTTTAACATTTTCGGTTGGTGGTGTGGTTTTTTCCCCACAAAAAGATGTAGCTTGCCTCCAAAAAAAAGGTGAAAAACACTATAATAATGTGTCTGTGTAGATTTCTATGCAGGCTACTTTACTTCCTTGTTTACATTTATTCTCTTATCTTCCTTATTTTTCTCTACTTCCTCCAGAAGAGCCAGTGGCAAAGAAGGAAACAGAGCTTGATATCTTACTCGACAGCTCCTACCTGAAGGCCCTGGAAGGCTTTCTCATGGTGCTGTCTGATGATGGAGATCTGATCTATCTCACTGACACTGTCAACAAGTGCCTGGGTTTGACACAGGTTGGTCTGATTTGACCTGCTGTACTGTACTGGCAGAATGAGACACATCCACTTTGAATACTGTTTACCAAGCAACCAATGTTGTGTAAATGCAGTTGAGTTTAAGTGACCTGCAGAGAATAGCTATGGTAGCTGTAATTATATAAACAGGGTGAGTGTAATAAAGGTGTCAAAGTAGAAATGCATAAACAGTGGAACTGATGCATAGTTGGTTTCTGTTTCTGTCTGTGGGCTGCAGTTCGACATGATTGGACACAGTGTTTTTGACTTCACTCACCCATGTGACCAGGAGGAGCTGCGGGAGATGCTGGTCCACAGAACTGGTGAGCAGCGTCATGTTTCAGACCTTTTAATGAACAGAGACATACACATTCAGGTCAGGGGAGGACGGACGGAACGGGAGTCCATTTCACTGAGTTTGCAAATACAATAGAGGAGACTTCAAAACAACAGGCTTCATCTTACTGATCCAGCGGGTCATGGTGGTTCAAGGTGGCTGCAATGTACACCAAAATGACCTCTTGTTTTCCTTTGACACGTTAGCTGTTGTGTTATTGCACTAGTGTTGTGTACCTTTCACCTTTTATTTTTTTCATCCCTACAGCAGTCCAGTTAGTTCAATATGACACAGGAACATTTTAATGAAATGTAGCCAAAACATTTTAATCAGAATTTTAAGGTGCACATACTGTAGGTCTACCTGTTTATCTAATGCAAACAAGTAGTTTATGCCTAAACCATCGTTTCCTCTAGAAACTGCTAAATAACATCTGAGACCATGAATAATGCAACATATTCTTTGTTTTTTTTATTTGGAAAGTTTTCATAAATCTTTATTGTTTACTGTGAGTTACTATTATTGTATTGGTTAATGCGCAGAATAAAACTGGCACTTCTATCGGGTGTTAATCTGTTTGCACTCGACAGTACAGCCTAACGGGGTGGTGAGGGCATGATTAAACTATGAACACCTTTTTTGAAGTGTTATGGTGCATTTACACTAATCCTAGAGCAGTTAAAACGCTCAAGGATTTGTTTGCTCAGATAGTCCTCCTTGTTTGGCTGGTGTGAACACGCAAACGAAGTCTAGAGTGGATCAAACGGGCAAACTCTAGAGCGATTGTTTCTCTCGGTTTTGGAGCATTTTCATTCGAAGTCCAGAGCGATTAGGTGCGTCGTGAACGCAATTGCTCTTGGTGCGGATAAAACACAGGAAGTATTAACGATGAGGTAGAGTGCACAGCATTGTGGGTTGTCGGTAGAGCCGGCTTTAAAACCACCTAAAGCACGGCAACTTTTTGCTGATCCATTGTTGAATGTTGAGAAAGAAGAAATGGAGAAGGCAGAAGTTTCTGTGCACTCTTAGTGTAACTAAACCGGTGTGAAAGCACCATAAGAGGTGCTGCGGCTAATTTAGTTTTGTTTTTGATTTTGCACTTGTAGTCGTGAGTACAGGAAAAAGAGTTGGCAAAGGTTACAATGCACGACAAAATTAGTGTTTAGAAGTAAGTGATAATTTAAAGTCACATGTGCCTTTTTTGCTTGTATAACTTGTCAGTCATCACATTGCTCACACTTCCCTGAAATCACAGGAGTTTTCCACAAATCAATGCAGTGCTGGTTTATGTCAAATTAAAGAGATTGAACTCACATAGTTGGTTACTATCTCTAAACTCAAACTGTGATTTCAGGCACCAAGAAAGCCAAGAATCACAACTCAGAGCGCAACTTCTTTCTCCGGATGAAGTGCACGCTCACGAGCAGGGGGCGAACTGTCAATGTCAAGTCAGCAACATGGAAGGTGTGTAAGCTGTCTGATTATCCTTTATTTTAGGGGTGTCAAACTAGTTCAGGGGCTAAATACGGAGCAGTTTGATCTCAAGTGGGCCACAGATTTTATGCTGGAAAAACAAGTGATTTCAGCAATATTACGCTATAGTTTGCACTTCTACGTATACATAAAATACAAAATATGTAAGAAACCGACCATATCCAAGCAATAAGTGATAGATATCAGTTCCAACAGGTTTTCACTTAAATTCTATAGATTTTGTGACCAATTTCTATTTAATTAAGGGAAATATTATGCAATAACTTAAGGAATTTGTAAGAGATTTTCTGTTTTTTCCCAACTGTTTAACATTAAAAATGGCTGCAATCTTGCAATATAAGCACCAGGAATGTTGAGTTTCATTTACACACATTTTCCATGCTCAGAATGAAACGTGCACTTCAGCCTTATATGTGAGGTCACCACAGTGAGTGTTTTGTTTGGGATGAAATCCACCTTAAAGCTCTCCTATCAGACTTTAATCTGTTTGCAACCCCAGGATGACAGTGTTTATTTATTGTCTTTGTGGTGTGAAAACACTTAACTGTGGTTATGGTTCTATTCTGGCTGCTACAGGTGCTTCACTGCACAGGTCACGTGCGCGTTTATGAAAGCCCAGCTGAGCAGAATGCTGCAGGCCTTAGAGAGCCACCAGTCCCTCACTTGGTTTTGATCTGCGACCCTATCCCACACCCCTCGAACATCGAAGTCCCCCTGGACACCAAAACCTTCCTCAGCCGCCACACGATGGATATGAAGTTCACCTACTGTGATGAGAGGTCGGACACTTTAAACATTTACACAGAGATCAAAGATTAATGCCTGTCATTCTGTGCTCGTGATAATACCTGTCCTTTATATTTGATCATAGATAGCCCCCTAGTGTTCATATAGGGCAGTGGTTCACAAACTCTTCACAGTCCTGTACTGCTTCACACATTTTACCAGTAACCTAAAGCCCTGTACTCCTTACTCCTGCACACTTAAAAAAAACATAATAATGTATAGTCATATTCTATGTAACCCTACAGTGAAATTTGTCCCAGAATTTTACCTGGTAATAATAATATATTAAAAATAAGAATAATAATCTGTTTCAGAATTATCACTTGATTTATTTGAGAAACAATCTCTTTTTTGGGGAGGGCAGAGAAATCTACCAAACATTTGTTGATTGAACAAAAACCAGTAATACAACATATTATCACCCTGAAACTGTGAAATACGACTCTCTACAACTTTAATACGAAGGGTGAGGTTGAGAGGATGCACAGAACTCTCCAATGTTTGGATGAATTTGAGAGAAACTGAGTCTAAAATCCTTCTAAAGTCTTTTTTATATTTTGTTTTCATGTTTATCAAAGCTGAAAATCAACTTTCAAACCAAACCAATCCAGTATGTTTATAGAACACATTTAACAACAAACAAGGTTTGACAGAAGTGCTGCCCAATAAAACATAAAACCCAGATGTACAACAATGTAAAATACCAGTGTTTAATGGAAAATGTCTAATAATAAGTCATCGACTCACACGGTGTTAAAAGCTACAGCAAATAGATGTTTTTAAAAGAGATTTAAAAATGAAACAGAAGAGGCCTCTCTTATGTTTTCGTACTTTCATACAAGTACGTGGTGGCAAAGCAATATTTCTCCCGTCACATTTGCACTTTTTTGATAAGATTACTTCAGGTTACTACACAAGTTTGAGCTGAAAATAATGGAGTTTTATATTTGTTTCCCTAGGATCACTGAGCTCCTGGGGTACAACCCAAAGGAGATGTTGAACCGCTCCGTGTACGAGTACTATCACGTTCTGGACTCGGATCATCTCACCAAGACTCACCGCAACTGTAAGGGGGGAGGGGACACATTGTTTCTAAAGTCCTGATAAAACATGAGCAACCTTCAAAAGAGTATTATGATCAGACGTCTACACCAGTGAATGCTTTGAAGTGATCTTTGTTTTGTTTCTTTCACCCTCACTCAGTGTTTGCAAAGGGCCAGGTGTGCACTGGGCAGTACCGCATGTTGGCCAAGAGAGGAGGCTACGTGTGGTTGGAAACACAGGCTACTGTTATCTACAACAGCAAGAACTCCCAGCCCCAGTGTGTCGTCTGTGTCAACTTTGTGCTCAGGTACCGTCAGGAGACTTTTTATGAAGAATTTACTGCTTGCCAGTCTCCTATATACCTACTAGGGGTGTAAAGATCTGTTTTAGCAACGTCACGATCCGTTGTTGCTGATATTGGTTAATTAAGAACGATTCGATTTCAAATGATTCAGTGACTAGAAATCGATTCAGTAACTTTTTATCCAGAATGAGAATGTAACCAGTGTGACTGAAATAAATACCTTTAATCATCAATACATTTTCATTAAAAATACATATTAGGTTTAGTTGACTCTTCTGCTTGTTTTTGCAGCATAAAAATAATACAATATTAACATAAAAAATTAACTGCAACCAAGATTAGATTAGATAGACTTTATTAATCCCTTGGGAAGGCTCCGTCAGGGAAATTACAATTCCAGCAGCATTACAGAATGAAAAGAAAATCAGCAAACAGGGTTGAAATAATAAATTAATACAGAATGTAGAGAATATATGATCTGTTCAGGTTAAATGAGCAGTGGTTGAACTTGCTACTTTCCCTTTTAACATGATGGATATCATGAGGCTTCTGCAGAGCTAATGCTAACGAGCTAACGCTACATGCACTGCTGCCGCTGCAGTGAACACAGCCAGAAGGGCCTAGTAGTGGACGGTCGACACAGTGAGCGACTCCTTTAGAATATCTTTGTCTGTGTGAAAGCCAAAGTGTTTCCGTGTTTCCACACACTGGATCCCAAAGGTGGATTATTGAATAATTTCTCCTTCGCTTCATTATCTGCTGTGCACGCCGTGTGGCGTCACAGATAGTAACGTCTTTAATATTAAAAGTGCTTTTAAAACACATCATGTAAAGTCTGCCATGCTTACATCCAATACATAATTTCCTTGTATCGATACAATCGATTGATTACTTTTTAAAATCATTTTAGATCAATTAATGTCAACTGGAAGGCCAACTAGCCGAGCACAGATTGATGTAGTTAGATCGTAGCAATATAAACTGTTTCATCGATCTAATGGACCCTTAATACATACATTTATAGATGCAAACCATGCTTGTGTTGTAATTTCAGTGGAATCCAGGAGGAGAAGATGATTGTGTCTCTGGAGCAAACTCAAGACATGAAAGCGGTGAAGCAGGAGCAGCAGGAGGAGGAGGAGGAGGAGGAGGAGGAGGAGGAGGAGGAGAAGGAGAAGGAGAAGGTTGTTGTTAAGACCATCCTACCTGGGGAGGAGGAAGAGGAGGAGACAAAGCTGGATGTCATTAAACCTTTTCCCCAAGTGGTAAAGAGTGACACATCAGTGAGCCTGTGTGAGCAGCGGAAGGCTGAGCCAGAGGCCCTCACCCTGCTGACTCCAGCTGCAGGAGACACCATCATCTCCCTCAACTTTGATTGCCCTGGTTTGTACATGTGCACATTCATGTAAATTAATCACTGAAAGCACACTGACCTTCCTCCATCGTCTGGTGTAGATTCAGAAATCCAGCTGACCAAGTACGTTCCTGTCTACAATGACGTAATGCTTCCGTCTACAAGCATTGAGATGACTCCGCCCCTGTCTCCCCTGCCTCCCACTGAGCCCCTCATTGTCTCCACCTGTGAGGAGAAGTGTGAAAACTTTGCTCCAGTCTCGTCCGCTACAACTACCAGCCACAGTTCCTCTGAGGTAGGACAGACCGCCGCTGTACGGTGAACATTTTAGGACATCCTCAGGTCTCACAGTGAGGTATCAGGAAATCAAGAAAACCTCTGTTATTTATCAGACCAAATTGACTCATGACTCAGCAAAACTTCCATCAAATGACTTGTCAAACAAAACGCCAAAGTCAATTTAAATGACCTTAGGCTTCAAAATAAATTTGCCTTGCTTTAACTTTTAAAAATACATAGAAAATAACAGCTTTTAACTCACACTCATCGTATCCGAAGCAGCGCATATTGATGACGTTGTGTTTTTTTTTTCAGTTTTTTCAAAATACAACATCATATTGTTTTTTATGGCATGAGATGGTTTGAATTGAGCCTGATGACTTTTATTTTGAAGCCTGAGGCTGTTTTATCTGACGGCGTTTGGTCTGACAAGGCCTGATACCTCATTCTGAGACCTGAGGATGTCCTAAAATGTACATTGTACTCTGTCATGTGCTCATTTCTCTGTCTGTTTTACACTGAAAGGTAAATAACATGTAACTCCTTTTTGAAGGCCGTCAGCTCGATGGATTTCTGTTTCCCAATGGATTCAGACATAAGTGGAGAGTTCAAACTAGATTTGGTGGAGAAGTTGTTTGCCATCGACACCGAACAAAAGACTCCTTTCAGCAATCAGGTAACGTCACCAGGAAGTAGTGCACATACTGTTTCCTGTCCGCTCACTAAACTCTGTCTCTCTCCAAAGTTAATGGATAACTTGGATCTGGAGATGTTGGCCCCCTACATCCCCATGGATGATGACTTCCAGCTACGCTGTCTAACCCCAGAGGAGCCTCTGACTTGTGAACCCGTCAAATCTGTGGAGAATTCTCCCATCCACGTCATCAAACAAGGTGTCCACAGCATTCCCAGCTCTCCCTTCAGTGCAGCCTCCCCCGAAGCACCCAAGCCTGTAAATGTTCCTCTTCCTGCTGCCTTCCTACTGGACAGGTAAGCTTTGCTTCTTTCTTTGACTTTATTTGGATCTGAGAGCTAAGTGCTGCTATTGCTGTGCTGCAGGGCCCCACAGCTGGACAGTAGCGTCTCACTGGCTGCTTTAACAGCTCAGACTGCACCTCGTAAAAGAAAACTGGGTGATCTAAAGGACAAGATTGAACAGGTAGAACTCTGTTTATAAAGCTACAGATAGACTGTGATGATTTGGGGTGTTAATAATTGTTTTTTTTTAGGGGTCTTTGCACTTGGAGCAGCTTGATAAGGGCAAAAAACTGAAGGAATCAGAGGAAGCAACAATCAGGACGGTTCTTCTGCTGCCTTCAGGTAAATGAAGCAGATTTTCAGGAAAGCAATTACAAACGTACCTGAGAAAAGAATGTTAAGCAGGGTACACACACAAAGACAAGCAGGCTGTTTATTTACTGATTTCTGAGGCCAGTGCCAGATTATTTTATGTTTTTATAAAATATTACTATTAGATCATCCTGTGGTCTGAGGGGTGTTGAGAATTAATTTGTCACTGAAACGAGTCGGGCGGACAATTGTTAATATTAAACTTGTTCAAAACCCCTTGTGTGTGTGTGTGTGTGTGTGTGTGTGTGTGTGTGTGTGCGTGTGTGCGTGTGTGCGTGCGTGCGTGCGTGTGTGAGGAAAGCCGTCATTTGTGACATGGAACGGAATGTAGCCAATCAAAAAGCGAGCTGACTGAGAAACACAAAATGCTGCGTTCAAGGCAACTCGGAATTCTGCATTTCCAGCAGCCAAAAAATGGAAATCTATCAGACTGACGCCAAAAAGGCTCAGACGCCCACACTATAAATATTAAAACCTATATTTTCATTGATTTGGAAGCCTAACAAGGTAACCAAGAGATAGGAAAGAAATTAGATGATATGTATTTGTATTTTATGGCTGTTTATGACCTATTATCATAAGAGATGCTAACAGAAAGCTAACTTTCATTAGGCTATTTATTTCAGGCTCGGCAATTGTGATTGAGTTTTAGTAATTGAGAACGTAACTGTAATTGACTTTCTGAGGATGTAATTTAATTGTAATTGGAAAGAATGCTGATCGCTGTAATCGTAATTGAGTTGCAATTGAACATGGATAATTGAAGTCGTAATTGTTACTGAAATATGTAATTGACCCCAACCCTGGTGTTTGTTTCCTACTGTACCAATTATTTTTGCAAAAAAAAAAATTAAGGACTAAGGACACATGCGATCAGCAGACGCCTCTGAGGAAGACTGACAGTAAGCAGTCAAAACATGTCAGGTGATCAAAGTAAATTTCCTGAAAAAAGCTGTCTGAATGAATGAAACCGTAACACATTATTAAAACTGCTTGATGCCTGATTGTTTATCTTCATGTGTGCGGCCTGTAACAGATAAAATACAATGCTAGCACTTTACTTGAAGTTTCATACATGAGGCTGACATTACGCTGTCATTATTTGTCATTAGCATTAATAAAGTGTCATGAAGGCTGTCATTAAGTGTCGTTCGCTAAATGATGACACCTTTAGCGCTATGTTGGCATTTTTTGGGTTAGTTGGAGGGATCTAGTGGGGTTGGTTAGGGTTAGGGATTACTGTAGCAAATAATGATGTGCCGATACTGATACTAGTATCTGGGAGGGGCCTCGATGTGGCACCAAAAGGCTGGCATTGTTATAACTATTAACATGCTGATGCCATTTACAGCATCAAACTCTTCTTCAAAACACGTATGAATAAGTGTTCAGTACATGGCAAGGCAAGCTATTGCTTTTGGCCCGGAGCTGCCGTTCTGAACCAATCGCAGGGCCATGTTTTTATGTTGTGGAAAAACAAACAAACGTCTCTACACATGAGAGAAAATGTCGGCAATTGTGAGGACCTGGTTTTCTTTTTTTTAACCTTGCGGTATCGCTAATATTGAACGTTACCATGCAACTGGGTATCGGTATCGGGACAAAAAAAAAAAAAAGGGTATCGGAACAACACTAGTAATGAACGACACTTAATGACAGCCTTCATGACACCTTATTAATGCTACTGACAGATAATGACAGCGTAATGTCAGCCTCATGTAAAAAACTTCAAGTAAAGTGTTACCAGAAATTCTTCAGATTTAGAAAATCCTTAAGTGTGTCCTTTGCTTTAGTGCTACTTTAAGTTGAACTTTTTCTTAAATATTTTCTCTTAGACTTGGCGAGCCGCCTGCTCAGCAGCACGTCAGAGGGCACCACCACCCTCTTCACTCTGCCTCATCTCACACGCTACGACTGCGAGGTGAACGCGCCCCTACAGGGCCGACAGTACTTACTGCAGGGAGAGGAGCTGCTGCGCGCTCTGGACCATGTCAACTGAGTCATTGCTTAGCCCTTAGCTAACTGCTGGACTAGATCAGATACCTTAGCTTAGTTTGTCCCTGACCCCCCCCCCCCCCCCTTTTACATTACAGCTACTGCCCCCTTATTTATGTGCCTGTTATAGTCTGCTGCTGTTTGTGCACATTGCGTAATATTTGCAGCATTCCACCGACAAACCTCACAGCATCATCCAAGATCTGGTGCAAGTTGTTTGTAAATCTTGAGATGCCCATTCGTCGTGTTTCTTCTCATTTTTCCCTCTCGTCCAATGAGCCGCTCAGCACACGGTGCCCAGTCTGATCATCCTTCCACATGACCGGGTGCTCCTGCCAGCAGTGTATTGTAAGCTTCAGTCGCACAATTTATATTTTCTTAAGATAAAGATATTACCAGCAATATATAAGCCTTTTTAAAAGTAGTTTTAATGAAAAGTTATGCAGCTTTATTTTTCCTCGTATACTTGTATGTCGTAGTATTCTTTACTCAATAGGATGTTTTTTCTGTCCACATGTGTGAATTGTTTAAGCCTAAAGTGGTGTGAATTTTTCTGTTTTAATAGGTGTCAGTCTTTGACGTAAAGGCATTTAAATGTGTAGCAGTCCAGTACATGTCACTTTATTACTTTACTGTAAGTGTGTATGTGTGTTTTTGTGCAGAATATTTTGTCAACTACGAATTGCTTTCCCACTCTGTGTCACATACAAGTATCAGTTTCACTCTTTATTTTCTACCTTCATCATGAAAAATGTTATTCTTTGGTGTAGAGTGACTATTCGTTTTTTGGTCTTTATTGTGTGTGACACACTCAGAGTGGTCAGTTTGTTTGTTTCTAAAACATCCCATTAGTTCAGTCTACTGTTGGAGACCATACTTGTGTCCTAAGCCAAGGGCCATCAGTTAAAAAACCTGCATTATTTGCCATAATGTTGGATCTGTCCTGCTTCTTTTTGCTGTCTAACGTTACTGTATATGGCTTCAATAAAGTGCACTGCGTCAGAAAGAGTTGGAGTTATTGTATATTTGTGTTAAAGTAAACTTTGTATTGTGTTTTCTACTGATAATTAATGAGATCACAACTCAGAATTTGTAGCTAAACATAAAAACATTTTTTATATAACTGCTTAGCTTTCATTTGCAGTGTCCCCCCTCCCAAAATAAAATGTATTACAACATGGATAAACTAGTGCTACAGTTTTTAAATTGAATTGTATTTGAAATTAGTAAAGTATACTGTTGGGTTTCTGTCGTTAAACCTGTCCTTGCTTTTCTAATTATATTCTAGAATTGTTTTGTTTGTTATACTGTGATACAAATATATGTTCTGATGCATCAGCTCAGATATCTTTATATTGCATTTCATTCCAGCTATATTTACATTTGAGACAGTAAAAAATAGTTGTTTAAGATTGTGTGTTGTGTTTTAATTCTAGCCATCCATTTTCAGACCCGCTTGTTCCTGTTTTTCAGGGTTGCGGGGTGTGTTTTAATTTGAAAAAGAAAAATGTTTAAATAACTGAAAACAAAAATAATGTGTAATCAGTAATTAAAAAATAAAATATGAATATGAATATCAAGTACGATACATTTCAGGTGACCCCACATAGGGACACAACACCAAAGTTGAAAAACCTTGTCCTTGCTGAGTCAGGATAAAACATCCTTAAACAGTCAAAATAAAGACCTTATTTTTACATGTTTTGTTTATTAGAGAAAATCCATCGACATTGAATGTAAAATGTTCAAATATCTGATTTATAACAGGAAGAGAAACCAGTTTGCTTTGATGTATCTCTATGAGTTCTTTCATAAGGAAAGCATCTACTGATTGCTTTGATCATGTATCACTGTGAGTTCTTTCATAAGGAAAGCATCAAAGCATCTACCGATTGCTTTGATCATGTATCCCTGTAAGTTCTTTCATAAGGAAAGCATCTACTGAACACTTTCATGTGTCCTTATGAGATTTTTCCTTATGAAATAACTTACGGGGATATGTCAAAGGAACCACAAAATGCCTCTGAGGAAGACTGACAGTTGGCAGTCGAAAAATATCAGGAGATCTAATTTCCTGAGAAAAAAGGTGAATAAATGAAACCTTGACATGTACAGTATTTCATATATTTATGAAATAGATTAAAGCAGTCACAGATCATTATTTCCACAGTTCCTTTATCATTCACAGTTATCTGTCTTTGTTTACATAAGCTCTTCCTGTATACATTAGCTCATGTTTAGCAGCTTCAAACGGTGTTGTTGCTGTCACTCTGTGGAGTCTGGAGTCATCTGCAGTGGAATCAACCTGTGTCCTCTCTGCACCACCACGCTGATTTTACTGCTGCTGTTGATGGCCTGGTACAGCTCCTCTGACGTGTTGGCTTGGACCCCATTGATCTGGACCACCACGTCTCCTGGTAACATCCCAGCTCTGAACACAGTGGACCAGAACAACAGGTTAGTCAGCTCTGTTTCTTCTATCAACTGTGGCTTCAATGACAATTATGTCTTCAATCATCCATGTTCAATTATGATTACGGTGGTTGTTATTTTTTTTTTTTACAATTAAAATTGCAATCATTTTCGCCCTGAAAGTCAGTTTTAATTACATTTCCAATTACTAAAGTTCAATTACAATTAATAATTGAGCCTTTAATAAATAAATCCATGAAACATAACCTTCCTCTTGTGTTAGCTTTCTGTTCGCATCTCTTATGATAACGTGTCCGTCTGATACACGTCCATAATCAGCTGTAAAATACACTAAAAAATATTATCTATTACATAATTTGTTTCTCATCTCTTGGTTGCCTTGTTAGGTTTCCTAATCAATGAAAATATTGGTATTAATATTTTTGGTGGTGGCGTCTGAGCCTTTTTTCTGTCACTATAACACTATTTGGTAGTGGGAAAAATTGATATGAAACATTTTGATAATTGTTAACTACATATGTGTGAGACATAGAACTGTAACACGGTTCCATAGTTTTGCATTTCATTAAATTATGACTACAACAGCAACAGATTTTTTTTTTTTTAAACAACTATAATTGCGTCATAATTGTAAAAAATGACCAATTATAATTGACCCTCACCCTGGCTTCAGCTTACCTGTTAGCTGGTGAACCTAAGATAACTCTGTGAATCAGTATTCCATGTGTTACATCTGGAAACGATGGATCTCTCAGTTTCAAATCGGCAATAATGCTAAAAAAAACAAAAATAAAAAGTCAAAATGAGAATCCTGCTGTGAGTAAATCTCATTAATGCTTCTAATAATGATGTTTTTACCTTGGAGTCAACGTCAGCATGGTTACACCGATGTACTGTCGCTTTGACGCAGATTCACCAGACCTAGAGCCTAAATACAGTGAAGAAGGTAACTTAAAACATAAGCTCATGAAGGGGGTGAGGTGTTGCTTTGATATTGATCTGCTCTTACTCTTTCGTTGTGCAGCTTGATCGAGAAAACGTTTGAGGCGATCAGAAGGGATGGCGAAAGAGATTCCAGCTGTGACCTTCATGGTGTTGATACCGATGACTTCACCGTCCTGAGGGAGGAAGGGAACAGTAAGAAAAGATCGTTCTCAGTCTTCACAGTTCGATAAACGTACCACTTGTTTTTAATATTAATACTTGCTACCATTTACTTGTTTTAAAAAAATGAAATAAATTGTATTTCATACCATTTTGTACTTGCAAAGGTTACATTTGTAATTATTGGTATCACGATATATCGTGATGTGTATCGTATTGTTTAGTATCGGTATGTAGTGTATATTGACATGCAAATCGTGAATTATACTGTATACTTTTGATAAACGCAGCAAATGATCCTTTAGGTTCACATTAGGTTTATGTGACGACTCTATATTATAGTTTAATTTCCCCAGACCTTATCTATTGTAATATGGCTTGTGGCAATACACGTCTAACGTATTTAAACAAGGTTTTGCTAATTAAAAAATAATTTCTAAGCATGTTGGATTTCCTCTGATAGATTGTCTTTATCTGGTCCTTTGTTTAGAAAATGCTACATTTTGTCCATTTTCAATGTTAACATTTACAGAACTTGTTTATTCATGTATAGGTACTGTATGTGCACGTATATATAAATTGCTTACAAGTAAGTCTATAAACAAATAACTACAGTGTGAATAAATGTACGAACGTGATTTCTGACTCACCAAATTAATCAGGGGACCTCCTGAGTTTCCAAACTGTGAAACAGACCAATGACAAAGTAACGAGTCATCCTACAGACGTTACATCTCTGACTCATTGTACGTCCTCTCCTCTGTGTGAATTATCTAACATGATGAGTTTACTGTGTATAAGATGGACTCACGTCGATGGCAGCGTCCGTCTGTATGTACTCCATGTTGTTGTTGGAGAGGCCGAGCTCTTTGCTGCCTCTCTGCACCGTGCTGACGATGCCTGAGGTGATCGTGTTCTGTAAAGAAAACGGACTCCCCATGGCAACCACGAACTCGCCTTGGCGAACGTCAGACGACTTCCCCAGTTTGAGGGTGGGCAGAGGATTCTGGGACAAAAGTCAAAGAGCCGTACGCAGCTGATACAAAAGTGGTAATTAAACAGAAGATGTATTTGACAGATGGGCCTTTAGTAAGCATTAGTTTACACATCTTATGGGATTTTGCCTGAACAATAAAAATAGCTTCATGCTTTTATTTTGAAGGTAGCACCCAATCGGTAGCCAAATTCTAAAGAGCTCAATATTTTTCAGTATTTACCTACTGACCAGGGTGTCTAAAGAAAAGATTTACAATAGTTTTTTTGTTTGTTTTTTTTTATTTATCAGAAGGCAGAAAAAAATATTGGGTTTGTTACTTTTTATGGAATGTTTTGGATTTATAGTATGTTAAATAGTAATTACACAATTTCCCTTAATTTTAGGTCATGGCTGGTAAACAGAGGCTGATGGTGTGTCCCAAAGCCAGACCGACACAGAAATATGGATTTAGAGAAATGCATGAGTCACAGCCGTGTTCTTACAGAAACCTGGAACTGCATCTTCAAACTAGAATTAACGCAGCCATTGTAATTAAAGGTGTGAGAAAAAAATCAATTAGGCAATATATCGTGATATTTCACCATGAGATTATCGTATCGATCCAAAAAAAAGTCAAAACATTTAATTGTGCCAACATATGCATAGCACATAAACGCCCGGTCACTAGATGTCAGTGAACCACATCAGACCTTGTTAAACTCCCTCACTCCTCAATGCATTTAAGATAGAAGTTGTTTGCACTTTATTTTCATTAAACATACTGGACACTTTAAAGGGCCCATGTTACGCTAAATCAACTTTTCTGTGCTTTAAACATTCAATCATTGGTTCCCTCAATCGTTAGTTAGAGGGTGATTTGCTCCTTTCTTACTGCAGGGTGAGCCCAAACACCTCGCTCCAATTTCATGACGCGTTCCCACTTTGATGACGAATTTGATGCGGCACTGAGATGAAGAAGCCGCGCCTCCAGGAAGCTCTCTGCCGTGACTGACATGTAAACAGACACGCCCACAAAGGCGAGCATTTCAGCATCCTTAGCGCAGCGCTATGTATGTATTTTCTACAGTCTATTTATGTACCGGCGAACGCCCCGCCCCCACGCTCTGTCTGTCTTTATAAAGCAGCATGAGCTCGGCTACGGAGTGGGAGGGAGGAGGGCGGGCCGTCCTCTGGCCCTACATCACCGTGCGGGGAGGAGGAAGTCAGTGTCCCGTCTATAGTCACGCCCACTCATGAATATGCATAAGTATGCTGCAAATCAGCCTGTTTGTGTAGAGTTGCTCAGAAAGTGACTTTTCAGAGGCTAAAACTCTGGAAAACAGGCGAGTTTGGGAAAATAAACCTTAAATACTATGTTTTTGGGATTCTTAGAACAAAGGAGATGGGTGAAAAATAGCATGATATGGAACCTTTAATATACTCTATGTATGTATGTTGTTACTTTTTTTTAATTTTTTTAGAATTTAACAGAATGAGAATCTGTTGTAGAAGCAAAAGTTAAACTTTTTTGAAAAATGTGATTTGACAGTTTGATAAACATATTTGAATTACAGTTAGTTACCATTTACTTGTTCTTGCAAGTTTAAAAAATTAAAAATAAATTGTATTTCACACCATTTTGTACTTGTAAAAGTAATTAATGATATTGCGATGTGACAAATCGTATCGTATCATCAGATTCACAGCAACGCAACCTCCTAATTGTAATAAAACCTAATATAAACAGAAGAACCCTGCAACCAGCTGTTTGCTTTTGTCATCATCTCATTGTGATGAAAAAAAATCAGTTCCAAAAGGACAAGAATCTGACTCAGAATTATTATTATAATTATTTTTTTTTAATGAATCTTACCTTTGCAGTGATTTTAATGGTTGCGATGTCTGCTACGGGGTCCACGTCCTGCACTGTGGCGTTGTACACGTCTCCGTTAGTGAGCTTCACCCGGACGCCTCTCTTATTGGCCACCACGTGGGCGTTAGTGAGGATGAGACCATCACTGCTGATGATGAACCCAGAGCCGTTGGACAGGGGCACTTCTCTCCCTGTGAATGGGTGTCTGTAAAGTAACACGTTAACAACACGGTGTTATTGATGGGAAAGCATCAGCATTGATGAATGGTGTGTGAGCCATTGTGCAGTCCCATATAATTAAGATTAGTCAAATACAATATTCAAGGTCAATGAGTGCTACAACAGCAGAGCCATTACCAAAACGCATGCTAAATGTTGTTGAGCTTTTATGTTGCTCATGGAAAAAATAATATTTTGGATTAATGCTACAGCTATGATCAATAATGTTTGCATGGTCCAGTCTTCTTGTCTCTTTTTATAGTTGTACTTTATTAATATAAGGCATTTAATTTATGCCGTACAAAAATGTATAATCACAGCCTTCAGCACAGGCTTTGAGATGAAGTTTTCTGGCACTTGGTACAAATTTGGCAGCTTAAAATTAAGCCACACAATCACTGACAGGCAGAGGTGACAGTAACGGATTACAAGTACTCGCATTACTGTAACTGAGTTGCTTTTATGGGTACTTTTTCGAGTATATTTCTAAATCAGTAATTTTACTTGACTTTAAGTCCATTTAAGAAGTAGTAAAGTAAAAAATGATTACATTTCTACACCCAACCGTTAATGAGTAAATTAATAATTTTTTGATTAAAAATGATCAAGGGACGTTGTGAATCCACAATAAAATTAAATGACCAGACAACAATCAAATGCATCACATCACAGCCGACCAACCAGATTAAAAGTAATGTAATGCGCATTGGTGTCAGTCTGCCCTCGGGCAGCTGTGGCTACATTGTAGCTTACCACCACCGGTATGACTGTGTGAGTGACTGGTGTGAATGAATAATGGTTTCTGTGACGCGCTTTGAGTCTCCTCGAAGAAAGCGCTATATAAATCCAAGCCATTATTATTATTATTATTATTGGTGTTATTTTATTGGAAGTGTCTATTCACTTAGGTTTAGTTAGTTAATAGCAAAAAGTCGGAAAAGTAAATAGCTTCTTATTGGCCAGTTTAGGTCGACACGTGACATAATCTGGCCAATGAGAGCCCGCCTATTGAGACTTTTACCGTACGAATAGCCACAGATATAGATGCCTTTGTGGAAAATAAATTAAGTTCCAAATGTTCCTTTTTAAGTTTATACATGAGATGTTTACTGTACGCAAGGGAACCGTGGCAAGATTTATTACCAAAAATAAACGTGGGGCGTGAAAGTAACTAGTAACTTTTACTTTGAGTACTATTTAATTGAGCTACTTTTTACTTGTACTTGACTATTTTATGTATGACTTACTTGTACTTGAGTACAAGTGAAATCAAGAGTTATATATAAACTTTACCTTCCAGAGGTCATTCTGCAGTTTCTGTTTCTTGTTGTGTTTGATGATATAATAGTAAAAGATCTCAATGAGTTATAAATAATTAATGCACAACCTGCTGGTACAAAAATGCACATGTACATAAAACTTTGAATGGATTATTATCACCTAAGGTAAGTTGACAACCCACCCATAGATCCATACAGGTTTAGGACACCCACCTGACCACGATCTCAATGTATACCAAAGCTGGAGTGGATTTTTCCACCACATCTGCTATAAAGTTGTACTTATATCTGGGGCTGTCTGGTTTAAATGGAGAGGCGCAGTGAGCAGAGGGCAGGAGGTCCGTCAGTGAGCGTCTGTTGTCTTCTCTCTCCTCCCTCTGACCCTCCTGCAGCACCGCTCCGAACAGACCCAGACCCAGTCCGACCGACACCGACCTCAACAACGGATCTCTGCCGTCCCCTCCGTGTCCTCTACCCCCAGAATTAGCTCTCCTCCTGTCCGGGGTGAACCGTCCTTCTGCTCCGCTGCGGTGACAAACCGTCACAGCGGACAACAGGCGTGTCGTCCTCCCGGTCAAGGAGTCAAATCCACGGCTAAGACAGAGGCTGCTCTGGGTCCGTAGAACCGACCCCAAACACCGACTGACAACTTCTGCTGCCATGTTGCATCACTTCAGTCCCGCCAGGTGTCCAGAGTTTTAATATTATCACTCCCCAGCGACTTCACGGCCAAGACAAGTTATTTTCATATCTGAAAACGCTCATACTGTAAATATGGTTACAAACAATAAGCAAAAAAAGACAAATAAACACACAAAGCTAATAAACACAGGACTATGACGTTAATGCGCCTGCGCGCGGGGTACTATTCTTCTTCTCTTTTCTTTATTTGTGTAGGTTTAGGTTCTTTCTGTTCGTTACTGCCCTCTACAGGAATGGTTCAATTAAAATGTTGAAAATCCGTCAAGATGGTTCTTTTGTAGAACCACGATGATAATATACTTACTTTCAGTTAGTTACGAGGTTAAAACGTACATTTTAGCGTATAAATACAATTTGAAAAAAATGTAAACCAAAAAAATAGTCTTCTGACATCCGCATAAATAATGTCATGATTGTATTAATTTTAAATTAATTTTTAAATATCTACCCGTGAAATCAAAAGTTTATAAATCGTGTAAGTTAATGTTGTTTTGTAAATGATTTCCACAAGTGAGCATACAAAGACTGTTGGGATTTCATTACATGGCTGGATTTCTGGTGAGGATTCTGGTTTTCCATCAAGTTTAAAATGTGTATAAAAAGAAACCACACACACACACACACATTAACAAAATATAAAAACAGTGCTCAAAACATAATATCCAACATTGACCATCAAGAAAATTATGTTTAAATCATTAAAAAAGGGGGACAAACATATAGCTAATTTCCCACTATCTACATAGAGTTAGAAATAAAAAAAATTAAAAACTTAACTTTTATCCGTTATTTTTAAACCAAACTTAATCCAGAATCCTGCCCAGAACTCAAATTATGTATTTCTTTTTTTTATTTTTTATTTATTGAACAAGTACAGATACAAACAAAAGACACCTTTCCACGTTAATACCGATTATAGACAATGTAGAAAACAAAAGAGGACAAAACAAAAAAGAACCAAGAGGCTAAACAATGTATTTACAAATAATAATAATAATAATAATAATAACAATAAATTGGGTTATTGAAATATGTAATTAAATCCAAACAGTATTTTGCGCTCATATACGGGCGATTTCCGGAAGTGACGTTTTGCAGTGGGCGGGTGAAACATTTAAAAATATTGCGGGCTTGTTAGCCGTTAGCTCGTAGCTCTTGTCGACATGGCGTCTCAACACTATTTACTGAAACAAACTACGCAGCAATTTTCGTCTCCATCGAAAGTGTTTGCGAGGCTGAAGTCTAAAGTGCAGAGAGGGGAGACATGCGTTGTGGAAGCCGCGGAGAAACCCGGGGCGGACTTCAGCTCTCCCAGGAAACACAATGGAAACGCCTGGATGTCCGAGGAGCTCTGGGACAACCAGAGAGTCGGATCCTATTACACCGAAGTAGAACCACTGACTCTGTCTCCCATCTCCAGTCCTCAGAAAAGGTGCAGATACTCAGACAAAACCGTGCTGGACGTGTCCCTTGGTACTGGGGGAGGACAGACACACACAGGAAGAGGACTACTGGAGTCCACAGCCCTGTCTCAGCCTTCCTCCTGGGTCAACACGATCCAGACCCGCAAAGATCCACCACAGATCAGAGACATGTCTAGCAGGACTCCTGTAAAAACGCAAATGACAGACAGGGATCGTGATAGGAGTGTATTTGTTGATCAACCAGACAACGTGTTTTCCCCCATAAGGAGCAGATTAAGGAAGAGGAAGCATAATCCACCTGCGTTTTACAGAGCCTTCGGCATGACTGGGTGGGAAACAAAAGAGAGGAAATCATCTGCACCAAGTGGCAATGACTCCTACTACAAGAGCTCAGTAATGGATCCTGTCAAACAACTTCCTGTTGACCAATCAAAAGTCACCAATGAGCCTATGATCCCACTATCCAAAGCTATACTGAAGAGTAAGACGTGTACTTCTCTCTCTGGTTTGCTTCCTTTCTGTATTATGTTTGTACATTTGTATTGTATTTTCCTGGAGGCGTGCACTTGTATTAATTCCCTATTTAATTAACAGCATTCTATTTAATTACGTACATTTTATATATTTTATTTTTTCACGAAAAACCAAACAACACTCAATTGTCTAACTAATCAGCTAAAAGGGTGTAGGTTGAAGCAAAGGCTTATACACATCTATCCCAACACAAAAACAAAATAATGCTCTCTAGGAAAAATATCACAAAAAATTAGGAAACTAATATTACTATTTTTACAATACACATTAAATATATATTCTACACAAAGTTTTATATATTTACAGTTTATACATGCACATCAAACATATATACATACATACACATGCAAGAAATAGATGCACATAATATACTATTTAATATTTCCTCCACATTTCATCAATTAAATTTTAAAGAGAGTGGCAATATTTAAATTAATAATATTCTCTATCACAATATATACTTTTTTCTGGGTTTTTCTGGTGTTTCTTTTGAAATATTTCTGGAGCACCTGTAAAAAAAATAAAAAGCAATTTTCCCCCTGGGATAAATAAAGTATATCTGATTATGATACTATGTTGTTTTTAGGATGCACAGTTAGTGTCGAGAAATGTCCTCAGATGTCACCGGCTAAAGTATTTGCTTTCATGAAGGAGAAGGAAACAAACTTGCCGAAGAATCTCCACAACATCAAGAGGAACCTTAATGGTGAGTTAATGAGGAAGAAATATTTCAACAGCACAAAAACTAAATATTTACACGATCAGTCCTTTTTTTTTAAATATAATTCAATTTTTTTTCACGTTAGCTCGAATAATTTGAAGTCAACATTTCTTTTCCATAGGGAAATCCCATCAGGTTGGAGATGCTCATCTTTCCTCGTCTCTTGCTGTGAATGTGTCTCAAGTCTCACCAGACAGCGATGCACCAGACAGTAGAACCAACACGATCGCCTGTAAAAGCTCAGTGCACAGCCGTTCCAGTGGTTATTCCTCAGAGGATGTGCTTCTATCTCACCCGCCAGCAGACGGATGTGCTAATGATGAGGTTTTTACACACAAAACCATGTTAAACGACGACAGCGAGAAACATCAAGCAGGATTTAACCCAGGAGACATGCGGCCACTGGAAAGTCAAGAAAGAGTTTCTCATCAGAACGAAGGGCAAGCTTCACTCACATCGAGGCCTCAAAAACTCAACCAAATTGAAATACCACCAACAAGTGAAGAAGAAATCCAACCATTGAGAAGAGGAAAAGGAACAGCCTCCCTGGAGTTAACAGCTATGTCTCAGCCTCTTGGAATCAAAGATTTGAAGAGTTTGAAGGTTTCCAGCAGGATGTCTAAAAATGATAATCATTTCTTCGAGGAATCACCTCCTCTAAGCAAACACTCGTCTGAAGCCGACATATTTTCCCCCATAAAGAGCAGGTTAAGATCAAGAAATTGGCAGCTGAATGATTATAGTAAGAGGGGTGAGAGTAGAAATGAAAATTGTTCTTGGCTTAAAGAAAGAAAGCTCTCTGCTCTGAGGGATGATCACAGCAACAAGACGTCCATCCAGGGTGCGGGTGATGTTGTAGAGCTTCCCGTCAACCAATCAGAAGTCATACCTGAGCACAGGGTCCCACAACTAGGCACCAATGTTGAAAAATGTGAGTCATTTATTTTAGTTTGTAGTCATCTTTTAAAAAACAATAAAAATAAACATGAAATGTACCTTTTTTTGGTAACACTTTATTTGAAGTTTTATACATAAGGCTGACATTACACTGTCATTATTTGTCATTAACATGAATAAGGTGTCATGAAGGCTGTCACGTTTGGAGCTATTTTGGTGTTTCTTGGGTAATTTCTTTATATATATATATTTATATATAAAATGATTATATATTATATTTTTCACATGTTCTCCCGTGCTGTGTGGGTTTCCACTGGGTACCCCGGTGTCCTCCCACAATCCAAAAACATGACTGTTAAGTTGGTTGGAATCTCTAAATTGACTCACTCAGTGTGAGTGATTGTCTGTCAGATTGAATGTCACCCTGCAATGGACTGGGGTGTACACATGCCTAGGCACAGGCAGACCCACGCAACCCTGAAATAGGACAAAGCGGGTCTGAAATTGGATGGATAGATATTATTTACATTTCTTTATAGCTCCAAAGGTGTCATAATTTAGCGAACAACACTTAATGACAGCCTTCATGACACCATATCCATGCTAATGACAGGTATCATGTTATAATAATGACAGCGTAACAGCAGCGTTATGTATAAAACTTCAAGTAAAGTGTTACCCATTTTTCTTATGCTTAGATTCTGCTGCTTTTTCAACAGGTTTCAGTGAAAGTGGATTCCCTCTAAGGTCTCCAGCAAAGATGTTTTCTTACATGAAGGAGCGAGAAAATAAAAGGAAACCACAAACCCATCACCACATCAGGAGGGAGACTTTTTCTGAGTGTGAGCACATGATGAAATGTGACACATTAATTGTGCAGCAATTTTTTGTTTTGTTTTTTTTTTTAATTAGATATTCTTATTTTTAAATGAATAGGTAAGGTTCCTCCATCCAGAGACGTTCCTGTTCTTCCAGTTCAAACAGAGGCTGACAGAGAGGATGTGACCGTTACCTCTGCAAACCAGTCCATCAATGGTCCAGCTTTGATCCAGTCTGCCTCCTCCAGTTTAGATGAGGTCGTCCCTGTCCCCGCAGCGCAGCCAAAGCCAGTTCTGTTTGAGGACCCGCTCGTGCTTAATTCTCCACGGATCTTCATACCGAAAAAACCCGAGGCTGTGTTCAAGCGAAACAAATGGCCAAAGCAAGTTCAGTTTCCTAACGTGAGTAAAGAAAACTAACGGTTTCAATTTTTTGGTTCGATATCAGCAAAGGGAAGGGAAGAAAAAAAAATCTAAAATCTTCTATATAAAGAAATCCAATGCATAATTAGTTTGTATAATTTATTATTCTATTGAATTGTAGAATGTTCTTTTGTTTGGTTATAATTGATGCAACCCATTGGTTAATAGTTAATCAGTCAGTTTTTTTCATCCTAACTGTAGCTGACTATTATTCTCCGAGTAATATCATTTGATTTAGTCTTTTTTAACATTCCACACTGCAAACAAAGTAATAAAAGTATGCGTGATTGATTCGTGTGGATATCATATCTGATAAATATCTGTATAGACCAGTTCAAAAGGCAGCAATATTGGTATCGTATCGGAAGTGATAATGTCGTATCGATGCATCCCTACTTGGATACATATTTGGGGTCGAGGTAGTGAGTTCTTATTTTCTGTGGTTTGTTTTTACAGGAAAGTGTGATTTATCTGAAAAAGTGGTTCCTGAGGAAGAATGGTATGGGCCTGTTTGTTGAAGGAATCCACAGGTGGGTGAAGATGAAGCCAAATAATTAAAAGCAATGATAAAACTTTCACATTCTTTATTTACTATACTACCATCTTTGTGTGTTTGTTCAGATTATTTTTTTTGTTTTTATTTGTTTGTCTTCTGTCCACAGAGAAGAAAACATTTCTTGGAACAGTAGCAACATAAAGGACAGGGTGTCCAGCTCTGTGCTGAAGACTGTTTCTGGCAGAGTGTATATTTTAGATGGGAAGATGAACATGGACAGAGCATCTGGTTAGTCCAAGCCTTAAAGAAAAACCTTAACAACTCGCACAGTAAAGCTGTTAACTGTAACAACAAATGATTCTTTTCATACGTATTTTAATTTTTCAGATTTCCCCAGGTGGATTTTGATCAAGTTTGCTAAAGGTTTCCCTTCTAACTGGAAAGATCTTTATGAAAAACTTCTGTTGGAGTCAAGAGTGTAAGCTTTTAGTTTAAAGATATTTCATTTTTTTAGGCAAGAGTTACTCGTGTTTTCAAGAGTTTGATTTTGTTTTTCTGTAGCAAACAAAGAAGATGTAGTGATGGGGGTAAAACTGTAAAGACACCGGCAGCCAACGCCGTCAACATTTCTGTGAGACAAAGCCAGAAACGTTCTTTCAAGACCCGTAAGTACGCGAGTTAGAGATATTAGAGCTTTCCACAGCTTGTTTGCACAGAGCCAAAACGTAAAACATGAACTGCTGGTCACAGTTACTAGTGAAACTTACTGATATGTTGTAAAAGTAATTTTGTATTTGTTCTGCACTTACTCTGTCAAGTATTGTGTTATGAATATTATATTAATTATTAATATGGTTATTTTACCTGTATATTCTAATTATATATATATAGACACACACCATACTATCACTGTGGATATTTAAATGATGGAGGTGATGGATGTGAAGTGCCTCTTTTTTTTACCAATATATCTGAGAATTTTGGTGAATATGAGGGTCAAGGGTCTCCTGGACCATAAAGGGGAGGAGGTGGGGAGGGTGGGCTTGAATAGTGCTTGTGCTTCTCTGTGTGTGTTTTATTTTACATTATATCATTTATATATTTATTGGTTTTATTCACAGCATTCTGAACAAAATGTTGTAGTCGGACAAAAGGGGGAACTTGGATTCAGACATATGAGACATACTTGGGCCAAAGTTGATCACAAAAAAAAAACAAAAACCTATGCAAGTCTAAATCTCCAGCGTTGGTTGTTATCAACCTCTCTGATCACCTGTCTCGCTCCTCAATCCCCAGCTGAACCCTGTTCTCCTCCGTCCTCCGCCTCACAGTTGAACATGTCCCGAAGTGGCCGTGTGATCAAAGCACCACTGGAGTACTGGAAAGGAGGCCGAGTCATGCTGGACGCGCACATGAATGTGACTATTCACAAGGGTTATGAAACTTCCATGTGCAACCCTGTAAGTATCTTAAGATAAACTCATTCCAACATACTGTGACTGCGTTAGGGCTGGGCGATATTTTTCTCAAAACTGCAATATGCGATATAAATCTTGATAATTTTATTTCAAATGAAGTCTTAACAGAAAGACAATTTTGGGTTAAATTTGATAATCTAAATGCCACACATTCACATTAATTAACAAACAGCTGCACAATATGTGTCACTTTAGTCATTTTTCCCCGTAAGGGACAGCACGTGTGAGTGTAGTGTGGCTTGTTTAGGGGAAGTTCTGGGTTAGAACACACTCAGCAATCCATCAAATTGTGTTTTTCATGCTATTGTAAGTAGTAGAAGAAAGCAATGACCACTGAAACAAAATAAGCAATAAAAAAGATTTATATAAATATATCAATTTAGGCAATATTGTAATCTTAGTTTGAATCTCAGTATATTGTCCAGCTTTAGGATGCACTCAGAAATCCATCTAATTGTGTTAACAGCGACTCCTAAAATGAGTATTTGAAAACAAAATGAGCTATAAAATAAAAATATATTGATATAAGCGATATTATAATTTTCTATATATCGCCAAAATGGAAAACTCAATAGCCTATATCTTGATATATTGCCCAGGCCTTGACTGCATTCAAACCTGTGATATTAATGGTTTTATTTTGTCTTCATTTTCCAGGATACGTCTTCCATAGGGTCTTCCAGTGTTTTGCAGGCAAATGTTCATGTTCTTCTGCCCAACACTGCAGGTAGGCAAAGGAATGTCTCCATGATGACACAGACGTCCTTTGTGGAGGTTGATAATAAACTGTCTTCCAACTGTTTTGTGGTTTTAGATTCAAGGGAAAAGAAAGCAACTGGTGGCAAAGAGGAATCGGTCCCAACGAGGAAGGTGAAGGCTCTAATTCATCCACAGAGCAGAAGTAACGTTGGTATTGCTGAGAAAGTCTCTAAACCAGTTGAGCAGCAAGTGGAAGCACCGCACAGGACGAAAGAAACATCTGGGAGAGCCACAAGGTCCAACAAACAAAGTCCAACTGCAGAGAAACAAACGCATGTGGAAACTGTCCCTCGAAAGGAAAGAAATGCACCTGGGAAACAAAAAGCCAAAAAACAACAGCAACCGGATACAGACAGGACAACAGCAGGAGCATCAGGAACCAAACAGGCCAAGATTAACGCTGTAGATCCACAGGAGCAGGATGAGGAGAAATGGACTGGAGCAGAACTTAAGAAGCTCAAAGAGTAAGTTCAGTCTGCTTCATCATTCTGATGATCCAATAGGCCACCTGTGTCAAAATCAAGGCCCGGGGTGCAAATCAGGTCCTTATGAGCGTCAAATTTGACCTGCAGGAGAATATAAAAATCTCAGAGAAAACATGAATCATTGTGTAAATTTCCAACTTATTCAGTTGTAAATATCTCAGCCCCTCCAAATACACAAATTTAATGAAACGCCACAATATTTGATCACATGATCACCAGAAGTTTAGGCGCAAATTGTTGCAACAATTCTCAGTTCTTCAGAAATCCTACAATTTTCCCTAAATTGTTCAACAAAACCTTCCCAAATGAAATAAAATGTGGTTACTAAATCAAGGAAATTTAAGTTAATATCCTGTAGGGTTGCTGGAATATGGTCTCAAGTACTTTAAATATCATTTATACGTGGAAATGCCAACAAAGAATAATGTTGAAATTGATAATTTTCCCACCTGGTATTGAACTAAAATGAGTTTGACACCCCTGCTATAAGCTGATGATCCTAGTTTGTTTCAATCATTAACCGATTCAATTTAACTTATAATTAAATAAAAGTTATCTGTCGTTTTTGTATTCTATTCTGTTTTTGTGAGAAAAGCTCCTTATGATATGTTCTTGTTCATTTTAATTGATGTTGAAGTAGAATCACCGCACTCATCACTTAAATCTGCCAAGGTGCCAAAACTTAACACATTGGTGCAAAAAAAAGATCTGCACACACACATGGATCAATGCTTGGACACTTTATCCAAGTGTGCAGATCTCTTTTTTTTTTTTTTTGCACAAAAGAATGTCTTCTCCAAAGTGTTTGTTGGGTCGGCTTCAGTGTGTCTGTAGTGTTACCTCATGTTACGAGTGTGTTTCTTTTGAAGGGCTGTGAGTTACTATCCCAAACACATTTTGGGTTACTGGGAGCGAGTCTCCCAAATGGTAGGAACGCGATCTGCGGAGGAGTGTTGCAACCAACACGCTGCCCCTGAAACGTCCCAAACAGCAGCCAAGGAAGCCAAGAAAGTGCAGAAGAAGAAGAAGAAGAAGATGGTGGTGGCGCCCAAAGATCCTGGTAAGTCCTTCACTGGTACAGAGGCTCCCCCAGGAATAAGGTCATAATTACTGTGTCTGTACTATGCCGTTTAGATATGAGGAAAACAAGCTTTCAAGCGGCAATTATAACAGTTTACATCTTTTTTTTTTTTTTGCAGCAAATGACCTTTGATTTATTGATCTGTGAGTCCTACACTATGACTTACAGCAGTAGTTCCCAACCTTTTTTGGATCGTGACCCCATTTTGATACCAAGAATTTCTGACAACCCCCAAAGACAATTATTTTTAGAATTAGTTTTTGATGAAGTTTGTTATAATGTATTACAAATACAGAGTAGCCATTATTAGTATCAAGTTGTGCTGCTCAGATATTTGTATACTGCACCTCATTATTAATGTTATTAATGATAACTAGATATATATTTGACAGTGTAAATATATATTAATTAAAAATGTAAAAAATTCAAAAATATTTGTTTTTTTATCAGTAAAAGAAAATAGTTATTATTACTAGACAAAATCAGGGGACCCCATTTAACCTCCTGGCGACCTCACATTTGGTGCCGACCCCGACGTTAAACAACAATGACTAGTAACAGGATGATAAACCTTTAGAAAATTTACAATAGCCTGTTTTTTGTGTGACAGTGGTTGGATTAGTTCAGTCACTTTCACTTTATTATTATTATTATTATTATTATTATTATTATTATTATTATTATTAATAATATACAGATAGATATATATTTGTCAAAGTGAAAGTATAGAATACAATTGTTTAAGATTGTGTGTTGTTGTTTTTAATTAAAAAAATTCAAAAATGTTTTTTTAATCGGTAATGTTTTTTTTTTTTTTTCAAATCAATTACTAGACATTTCTGGTAACCCCACATGGGCTCCCGACCCCAAAGTTGAAAAACATTGACTAAAAGGATGATAAACCTTTAGAAAATTTAGTAATAGCCTGTTTTTAGCGCAACACTGGCTGGTTTAGTTTAATTCCTTGTTTGTGTTTCGATGCAGAACTTCCCGTAATATCTGCTCGAGCAGGAACGTTGAAGAGAAAGCAGCAGGTTCGTCAGTACCTGGACACCATGCCCAGAGATAACGTTGATGATGTTTTCAGCTCGGCCTACATGCAGAATAAACGCGTTGGTTTGCTTTTTTTTTCTCTAAATAATGCTTCACAAACTACGAGTTAAAGAAGTCCTAATCCTTACCCTGGTGTGTCTGTCTGTCTGTCTGTCTGTCTGTCTGTCTGTCTGTCTGTCTGTTCCTGATGAGTGCAGATGCCATTCCTGTGTCCCAGCGAGGATCACGACCTCTCCATATCTGACATGGAGCCTGTGACTCCAAAGTCCAATGGTTATCCTCAAGTAAAGACTCCACAGTGCCTGTATATCACTCCTGGAATGATGGGCTCACCAAACAGGTACAGTATGTGGATGAAAAGTAGCTTTAAAAAAAGACTTCAGTACTTAATTTCTCTGGGTCATTGAACGATTGGTACGTTGTGATTTCCTAAAGGAGCATCGATGACAAGTGCGTTTATCAGCTGCAGAAGAGGATGAAGAAAAACCGATTTAATGTCAACAAATACTCGGCTACAGCAAAGGTACCGAACCACTCTGGACTTTTTGACATTAAACGCATATTTAGAAGTACTGTATTTGAGTTGCTTTTATGGGTACTTGTATTTTTTTTTTTTTAGTATATTTCTAAATAAGTAATTTTACTTGAATTTAAAGAGTAACTAAATCCCTGCTTTCTCCTGACCTGCCACTAGGAGGGAAATTTAAAAAAATTGCCTTGATTATGGGTTCCTGGAGCAGTTAAGACACACCCAGTCTATACTATAACATCTCCAATGAACAATCTAGCTACTCATTACTTAATATACCTCTATTCACTCTGCTCTCAATCCAACCTACTCACCACAGATTGTAGAGCCCACTGGTGCTTGTTTTTATAAAAGGGGAGTGGCTAACAGTGCTTGTTTGTGACACAAGATGATCCCAAAATGTCACATAAATAGCACAAATAAATTGTAATAGCCAGGTTTCACCCCATAGAGGGCAGTCAATACAACACAATACAACAAAACTTGGACTAAGATGTTGAGAGTTGGACCAGGATCAATCATCAGCACTACTTCATACCCAAATACATTTGTATTCTGCAGGGTTTAGTTACTCTATAAATATGTTTTAAAAGAAGTAAAGTAATTTGTTACATTTCTACACCCAACTGTTACTGAGTAAATTATTATTTTTGGTTTTAAAATGATCAACGGACATTGTGAAACTACAAAAAAAAATGAAATGTCGAGACAACAATCAAATGCATCACATCATAGCCAACCAATCATCCATCCATCCATCCAACCATTTTCAGACCCACTTATTCCTATTTGTCAGGGTCGTGGGGGCCAACCAATCAGATTAAATGTAATGCATGGCGCCAAAACAACATTAAATAACAGTTACTCTCAGTTTTAGATATTTTTCAATTTAGCTACAGTTGGAGCCATTTTTTTTGTTTTTGTTTGTTTTTATACATTTTTATTTAAAAAATCATTCTACATTTTCAGAAACCTTTTATTTTATACAGATGCCTTTGTGGAAGTTCCATTTCTTCTTTTTTAAGTTTATGCATGAGATGTTTACTGTATGCAAGGGAACCGTGGCAAGATTTATTACAAAAAAATAAACTTTGGGGTTGAACGTAACTAGTAACTTTTACTTTGAGTTGTATTTAATTGAGCTACTTTTTACTTGCATTTGAATATTTTATGTATGACTTACTTGTTCTTAGAGATGTCCTGATACAACTTTTTCATTTCCAAAATGATACCGATATTGCAGCCTTGCGTATCGGCCGATACCAATATTGATCCGATATCAGCATGAATCATACATTTTTTTTTTTCTCTCTCTCTTTTCTTTAGTAAAAAAAAAAAAATAATTACTTATTTTGTGGTGTGGAATGTTAAAAAAGACTTGATCAAGTGATGTTACTCAAACAGAGAACAATAGTCAGCAACAGTAAGTATGAGAAAACCTGACCCATCTCTTATTAATCAATTGGTTACATACAATTTAACCTTCAGCATAATATCTCCAGTATTCTACAGTTGAATAAAATAAATAAAAAATAAACAAATTTTTAAAAAATTCAGAAAATCCGGACGTTTGAATCCGATATTCGTTATCAGGCTAATGTTGGACCGATATCGATATTGAATCGGGACACCCCTACTTGTGCTTTCACTTGAGTACAATTTCAATTAAGTAAAAGTACGTATACTTGAGTAGGATATATCAGTACTCTTTACACCTCTGCACATATTTTCTCAGCTAAAAAATATTCTGTTCATTATTTGTTTTTCAGAAGTTCCCAACAACACCATCCGTCAGACAAACGATGAAGAGATGCAGTAACGCAGGTATGCCTCCTAGGAAATCATGAGATTATACTAACTATACAGTCAGTGTTTGGTTATTTATTTGTTTTTGTGTCTTCTCACTAGAAGACACCAGTTTTGTAGTTTGGGAGATGTTCCCAGGAAACGATGCAGCTCAGTCTGACAGCGGAGAAGAGGAGGACGTTTACTTCTCTGAGAATGACTGAGCACAGTTTCACCTCCGATGTTTTATAGTTCATTTTATAAATATTTCCTCATCATTTTGTGGTGGAAATGTTCTAAAGTTGCAATAAAGTGTACAACTATTAAAGGGCCTATATCATGCTAAATCAACATTTTGAGCTTTTAACCTTGTTACAGTGTATGTATTATTGGGCTTCCTTCCTGAGCAATCCTCACTAATCCTGCTGCTCTGCCCTCTTCTGAAAAATGACCGGTCAGACTTTCGTTACATCACAAAAGTCTGAACCACGCCCTCCAGGAAGTGCCTGCTTTCGGCCGCACCTCCACAGTGAACTTACACGCCCACTCTCTCGAAGCTAAAGGCATGCGAGCTACATACACAAAATGTGTTCTCTGCATTTAACCACACCCTGAGGATCAGCAACGGTGTAGAACCAAGGGAGCGTTTCCATTTTTTGTGTTTGTTATATCACCTTGTATCACTTTTGACTTGATCTGACAAGTTTGTGGCACAATGCAACGCAGCGGTTGGATAAAACAAATGATTATCACCTTAAATGCAATATTCCTGTAGTTAATAGAGAAAAGTAGGAGGAGAAAGTGACTTAGCAGCTTGATGCTGCGTTCACACCAAATGCGTCTTCTGCGGCAGCGGACTCATCTGCAATATGAAATGCAGTTTGGTCCGCAGGATCAAAAAATGTTCCCATTCGCATCATACATGCGTCTGAAGCGAAGCCCATACAGCTCCAGGTGGTCACACACAGCTTCTACTCCATGGTTGAATGGGTGAACAGACCAGTGTCTGTGTTGACAGCCTGACGTCATCATCATTAAAGACTGATTGGCTTTCATCATGCGAAACAGTCGCAGGAGTTCAATGTTTTTACCGCATTGCTGCACTGGAAAGATTTTGCATTTGGGACGCATCTATCCATTGGCTTTGTATGTTATCTGGACGTACGGACATTTCTTGACGCTTCCGGTGTGAACGCAGCTTAACACTCCAGTGTTTGAAGCAGCTGACTTACTCTGCTGCTGCTGCTGTGATAAACACACAGCCTGAAGCACTGAGATGGACTCACAATCACAATAGCCATTTAAATATCCATGTGTTTTACTGTAATGTGCAGTTTTTTTCTGAAAACAATAACAACAGTGCAAAAAGGAAATTGCAAAAGCGAGGCCTGAAGTCAGCGTCTACACACACGCCTACTCATGAATATGCATAAGTAGGCTCCAAAACAGCCTGTTTTTAGAACTGCTCAGAAAGTCACTTTTCAGAGACTAAAACTCTTGAAAACAAAACTCAAGTACTATGTTGTTGGGGTTCCTAAAACAAATGGAGATGGGTGAAAAATAGCATGATATGGGACCTTTTTTAAGCAGAGTTGCTGTGCTGTGATTTTTTTATTTTTTTTTAATTATAAACAGTCAACTGGAAGATTTTTAATAAACTTTTTTTTAAATCTAGTTTTAGGATTGCTTAATTTCTACATAACAAATAAATCACAATATTCTATCTTACACCCTTCTTCTGAAATGAGCAATAGCAAGAAGATAAAGATTTAAATGAGTCCAAATATTAATTGTTATGACTGAGTCAGAGCCATCCTAATGCAGAGAGGTATGTATACCGTGTTACCTTCTTACTTTCTAAAAGTTGGTTTTGGTCATAATTTCTGACATTTTACATGAAAGATGTGCAAATGAATGCTGAAAAGGGGAGTCGAAGGCTGACCTCTGGCACATGAATGAATAATGTTAAAAAATTTATAAATTAATCACTTGAGAAAAGGCAAAATGATCTTATCTGCTATTCACAATACGTCCACTGGGGGTCGCAATGATTTAGTAAATGTAATAAACACAAAGCATAGAATTGAACAGCAGATGACAGCAAACACAATTGAGGCGCTGAGTTTGCCTAATTTCATGTATTGTATTAATATATATAAATTATACATTTAAAAGGCTTTACCTTGTTCTCCTAATGGATTCCTATAATATTTCATAAACTTTAGTGTGGTGAGCAGGGATTTCTAAACAAAATGTAGAAATTTTAGTGTCAGGAACTTTTACATACATTTTACAGCATATGGAAACCTATTTTGGAGTATTTCAAACTTTAAATGACCCCATTACACTCAATTTGTTTATGGCTAAATTGTGTATATTTTACTATAATGTTAATAGCCTCATTGTTAGTATTGTGTAATGGTTTCGTGTTTGTTTGTTTATCCAGGTCTACTTCTGTTTAGAATGAACTCTGGACCCAACTACTGTATTTCTGTATACTTTGTGCCTGGCTGTGTCTTTTTTCTGTCTTAGTATGTGTCACATGTAAAACGTTAAAACTCATAAAGTTGGGAAAGAAAAATGTGTATAAATGTGATTTTTTTTATTTGATTATTTTAAGTTTAAGAACTGAATTTAATCTTTTAGCAAAATACTGTGTTTTTTATGCAATGTTTAATTCTTCTGTAGCTCTATTGTGATCTGTAAATTGTAATGGACAATATTAATCTGTAGAAATAGTTCAACAAATGCGGACACTTTCAAAAATGTTTTACTTTTACACTGAAACAATGATGTGGTAAACAAAGGGGGAAAACTGACAGTGTGCTATAATCAAAGTGACTCAGTAGGTGGTCACATGAGCACAGGTCACGTGACTTTCTCTGCCTACCCCAGCAGCAGGACTGTTAAACACATAGAGCAGAGGACAACATGAACACTGTGTAAGTGCTGCATTCACTATTTATTACCTTTGGGTTTGCTCTGTAATAGCGTCTAAAGAAACATTAATGTTAAGCTTTGCTGCGTGAACTTTATATTCGTGCTGTCTGTGATTGATCTAGTTTAGTTATTTTAGCTTCCGCTAACAAAGCCGGAAAATGGAGAAATGTGAGGAATGAACTGCTCTAAATAAAAGTATTTTGTGTGTGTCTGTGTGCTACGAACGTGTCGCTGTGATGTGACTTATTTGATAATAAGTCACATTGAGACTCTGTGTGTGCGTGCGTGCCTGCGCACGTGTGTCGTGTTCTCTGTTGTGACCTGAAAGAACACTGGGGCTTTTATTTTGGAAAATGTTCAGTAGAAGCTGCGCGGAAGTTGAACAATACACAAACTATCATGTTTGTTGGGGTTAATTACAATTGCGTCTTCAATTATCCATGTACAATTACAACTGTATAATAATTACGGTGACCGGCATTTTTATTTTTTTCCCAATTACAATAAAACTTAGAATAATTCGTTTTCGCCATGAAAGCCAGTTACAAGTATGTTCTCAATTACTAATTAATCACAATTACCGAGTCTGGAATGAATAACCCCATAATACACGGCTTTCCTCTTGTGTTAGCTTTCTGTTAGCATGTCTTATTTTAACAGGCCAGTTTTGACCAATGTCAAAAACTATCAGCTGTAAAAATACTATAAATATTATCTATCATTTGGTTTGTTTTTCATCTCTTAGTTACATTGTTAGGCTTCCTAATCCATGAAAATATTGGTATTTATATTCTTGGTGTGGGAGTATAGCGTTTTCCCCCCCAGCTTCATACCCTTTAACTTAATTTAAAAAAAAAAAAAAAAATTATATTAAAATGATCTCAACAGATTTAAAAAAAAAAAAATAAATAAAAAAATCACTTCCCCCCGTTTTTATGCCTTACTATTTGCACCCTTACCTTCGATTTTAGGTGTTTTTTTTCACATTTTTGTTGTTTTTCATGCCTTACTGCAGGCCAAAAAACGGGCGGAAAAACAAAACGGAGGTAAAGCAATAGTAAAGCATAAAGAATAGTGAAAAAATTTTCAAAAGCCATAAAATGGAGGTAAGGCTATTAACGCATAAAAAATAGCAAAAAAAAAATTCAAACAGCAAAAAACAGAGATAAGGCTATTGAGGCATAAAAAATAGTGACAAAATTTCAAGCGCCAAAAAACGAAGGTAAGGCTATAGTAAGGCATAAAAATAGCAAGAAAATTTCAAAAGCCAAAAAACAGAGGTAAGGCTATTAACGCATAAAAAATAGCGAAAAAAATTCAAACGCCAAAAAACAGAGATTAGGCTATAGTAAGGCATAAAAATGGGCAAAAAAATTTCAAAAGCCAAAAAACGGAGGTAAGGCTATAGTAAGGCATAAAAAATAGCAAATAAAAATTCAAAAGCCAAAAAACGGAGGTAAGGTCATTAATGCAAAAAAATAGTGAAAAAAATTAAAATGCCAAAAAACAGAGATAAGGCTATAGTAAGCCATGAAAAAATGGCAAAAAAAATTAAAATGCCAAAAAACAGAGATAAGGCTGTAGTAAGCCATGAAAAAATGGCAAAAAAACTTAAAATGCCAAAAAACGGAGGTAAGGCTATTAAGGCATAAAAAATAGCAAGAAAATTTCAAACACCAAAAAATGGAGGTAAGGCATAAAAATGGGCGAAAAAAGTTCAAACGCCAAAAAACAAAGATGAGGCTATAGTAAGGCATAAAAAATAGCGAAAAAAAATTCAAAAGCCAATAAATGGAGGTAAGGCTATTAATGCATAAAAAATAGCGAAAAAAATTCAAATGCCAAAAAACGGAGGTAAGGATAAAAAATGGCGAGAAAAATTTCAAACATCAAAAAACGGAGGTAAGGCTATTAAGGCATAAAAAATAGCAAAAAAAAATTCAAAAGCCAAAAAACAGAGGTAAGGCCATTAACGCAAAAATAATAAATAGCGAAAAAATTTAAAACGCCAAAAAACAGAGATAAGGCTATAGTGAGCCATGAAAAATAGCGAAAAAATTTTCAAAAGCCAATAAACGGAGGTAAGGCTATTAAGGCATGAAAAATAGCAAGAAAATTACAAATGCCAAAAAACAGAGGTAAGGCTATAGTAAGGCATAAAAATGGCAAAAAAACGCAAAATAACAGAGGTAAGGCTATAGTAAGGCATATAAAATAGTGAGAAAATTTCAAACGCCCAAAAACAGATGTAAGGCTATAGTAAAGCATAAAAAATAGCGAAAAAAATTCAAACGCCAAAAAACGGAGGTAAGGCTATAGTAGGCCATAAAAAATTCAAACACCTCAAAACTGAGGTAAGGCTATAGTAAGTCATAAAAATTTGCGAAAATTTTTTTCAAATGCCAAAAAACGGAGGTAAGGCTATAGTAAGGCATAAAAATGGGGGTAAAAAATTAAAATGCCAAAAAACAGAGGTAAGGCTAAAGTAAGGCATAACAAATGTCGAAAAAATTTCAAACGCCTCAAAGCGGAGGCAAGGCTATAGTAAAGGAAAAAAAAATGGTGAAAAAATATAAAATGCCTCAAAACGGAGGCAAGGCTATAGTAAAGAAAAAAAAATGGTGAAAAAATATAAAATGCCAAAAAACAGAGGTATGGCTATAGTATAAAATATAGTATAAAAAAGGGCGAAAAAAAATTCAAGCGCCAAAAACGAAGATAAGGCTCTTGTAGGCCATAAAAAATGGCAAAAAAATTTTAAACGCCAAAAAATAGAGGTGAGGCTATAGTAGGCCATAAAAAATGGCGAAAAAAATTTCAAACGCCTCAAAATGGAGGTAAGGCATAAAAATGGGCAAAAAAAAATTGAAGCGCCAAAAAATGAAGGTAAGGCTATAGTAAAGCATAAAAATGGGCGAAAAAATTTTAAAATGCCAAAAAAACGGAGGTGTCTATAGTAAGGCAAAAAAAATGGTGAAAACATTTCAAACGCTTCAAAACAGAGGCAAGGCTTTAGTAAAGAAAAAAAAAATGGTGAAAAAATATAAAATGCCAAAAACCAGAAGTAAGGCTATAGTGAGGCATAAAAATGGGCGAAAAAAAATTCAAGCGCCAAAAACAAAGGTAAGGCTCTTGTAGGCCAAAAAAAGTTTTAGTTTTTTGTCATTTTTTGTGCCTTAATGCTTTCTTAGCCCTGTTTAAGTATGTGCATTATATTTGCAGTAGATTTTAGGGTCTAATGATGGTCCTAACTCAAATTTTTTTTTTTTTTAAATTTTTGAAAAAAAAGCCTTGCTATAGCCTTACTTTTGATTTTGGGTGATTTTTGTTTTTTGTCATTTTTTGTGCCTTAATGCTTTCTTAGCCCTGTTTAAGTATGTGCATTATATTTGCAGTAGATTTTAGGGTCTTATGATGGTCCTCGCTCAATTTTTTTTTTTTTGAATTTTTTTTGAAAAAAAAAGCCTTGCTATAGCCTTACTTTTGATTTTGGGTGATTTTAGTTTTTTGTCATTTTTTGTGCCTTAATGCTTTCTTAGCCCTGTTTAAGTATGTGCATTATATTTGCAGTAGATTTTAGGGTCTAATGGTGGTCCTAACTCAATTTTTTTTTTTTTTTAATTTTTGAAAAAAAAAGCCTTGCTATAGCCTTACTTTTGATTTTGGGTGATTTTTGTTTTTTGTCATTTTTTGTGCCTTAATGCTTTCTTAGCCCTGTTTAAGTATGTGCATTATATTTGCAGTAGATTTTAGGGTCTAATGATGGTCCTAACTCAATTTTTTTTTTTTGAATTTTTTTTGAAAAAAAAGCCTTGCTATAGCCTTACTTTTGATTTTGGGTGATTTTTGTTTTTTGTCATTTTTTGTGCCTTACTGTTTTCTTAGCCCTGTTTAAGTATGCGCATTATATTTGCAGTAGATTTTAGGGTCTAATGATGGTCCTAACTCAATTTTTTTTTTTTTTTAATTTTTGAAAAAAAAGCCTTGCTATAGCCTGACTTTTGATTTTGGGTGATTTTAGTTTTTTGTCATGTTTTGTGCCTTACTGTTTTCTTAGCCCTGTTTAAGTATGTGCATTATATTTGCAGTAGATTTTAGGGTCTAATGATGGTCCTAACTCAATTTTTTTTTTTGAATTTTTTTGTAGAAAAAAAAGCCTTGTTATAGCCTTACTTTTGATTTTGGGTGATTTTTGTTTTTTGTCATTTTTTGTGCCTTACTGCTTTCTTAGCCCTGTTTAGGTATGTGCATTATATTTGCAGTAGATTTTAGGGTCTAATGATGGTCCTAACTCAATTTTTTCTTTTTGAATTTTTTTGGAAAAAAAAGCCTTACTTTTGATTTTGGGTGTTTTTAGTTTTTTGTCATGTTTTGTGCCTTACTGCTTACTTAGCCCTGTTTAAGTATGTGCATTATATTTGCAGTAGTTTTTAGGGTATAATGATGGTCCTAACTCAATTTTTTTTTTTTTGAAATTTTTGAAAAAAAAGCCTTGCTATAGCCTTACTTTTGATTTTGGGTGATTTGAGTTTTTTGTCATTTTTTGTGCCTTAATGCTTTCGTAGCCCTGTTTAAGTATGTGCATTATATTTGCAGTAGATTTTAGGGTCTAATGATGGTCCTAATTCAATTTTTTTTTTTTTTTTTTTTTTTTTTTGGAAAAAAAAGCCTTGTTATAGCCTTACTTTTGATTTTGGGTGATTTTTGTTTTTTGTCATTTTTTGTGCCTTAATGCTTTCTTAGCCCTGTTTAAGTATGTGCATTATATTTGCAGTAGATTTTAGGGTCTAATGATGGTCCTAACTCAATTTTTTTTTTTTTTTTTTTGGAAAAAAAAGCCTTGTTATAGCCTTACTTTTGATTTTTGGTGATTTTTGTTTTTTGTCATTTTTTGTGCCTTACTGTTTTCTTAGCCCTGTTTAAGTATGTGCATTATATTTGCAGTAGATTTTAGGGTCTAATGATGGTCCTAACTCAATTTTTTTTTTTTTTGAAATTTTTGAAAAAAAAGCCTTGCTATAGCCTTACTTTTGATTTTGGGTGATTTTTGTTTTTTGTCATTTTTTGTGCCTTACTGTTTTCTTAACCCTGTTTAAGTATGTGCATTATATTTGCAGTAGATTTTAGGGTCTATTGATGGTCCTAACTCAATTTTTTTTTTTTTTAATTTTTGAAAAAAAAGCCTTGCTATAGCCTGACTTTTGATTTTGGGTGATTTTAGTTTTTTGTCATGTTTTGTGCCTTACTGTTTTCTTAGCCCTGTTTAAGTATGTGCATTATATTTGCAGTAGATTTTAGGGTCTAATGATGGTCCTAACTCAATTTTTTTTTTTTGAATTTTTTTGGAAAAAAAAGCCTTGTTATAGCCTTACTTTTGATTTTTGGTGATTTTTGTTTTTTGTAGTTTTTTGTGCCTTATAGCCTTTTTAGCCCAGTTTAAGTATGTGCATTATATTTGCAGTAGTTTTTAGGGTCTAATGATGGTCCTAACTCAATTTTTTTTTTTGGAATTTTTTTGAAAAAAATGCCTTGCTATAGCCTTACTTTTTATTTTGGGTGATTTTTGTTTTTAGTCATTTTTTGTGCCTTATAGCCTTTTTAGCCCAATTTAAGTATGTGCATTATATTTGCAGTAGTTTTTAGGGTCTAATGATGGTCCTAACTCAATTTTTTTTCTTGGAAATTTTTTTGAAAAAAAATGCCTTGCTAGAGCCTTACTTTTTATTTTGGGTGATTTTTGTTTTTTGTCATTTTTTGTGCCTTGATGCTTTCGTAGCCCTGTTTAAGTATGTGCATTATATTTGCAGTAGATTTTAGGGTCTAATGATGGTCCTAATTCAATTTTTTTTTTTTTTTTTTTTTTTTGGAAAAAAAAGCCTTGTTATAGCCTTACTTTTGATTTTGGGTGATTTTTGTTTTTTGTCCTTTTTTGTGCCTTAATGCTTTCTTAGCCCTGTTTAAGTATGTGCATTATATTTGCAGTAGATTTTAGGGTCTAATGATGGTCCTAACTCAATTTTTTTTTTGGAAAAAAAAGCCTTGTTATAGCCTTACTTTTGATTTTTGGTGATTTTTGTTTTTTGTCATTTTTTGTGCCTTACTGTTTTCTTAGCCCTGTTTAAGTATGTGCATTATATTTGCAGTAGATTTTAGGGTCTAATGATGGTCCTAACTCAATTTTTTTTTTTTTGAAATTTTTGAAAAAAAAGCCTTGCTATAGCCTTACTTTTGATTTTGGGTGATTTTTGTTTTTTGTCATTTTTTGTGCCTTACTGTTTTCTTAACCCTGTTTAAGTATGTGCATTATATTTGCAGTAGATTTTAGGGTCTAATGATGGTCCTAACTCAATTTATTTTTTTTTTTAATTTTTGAAAAAAAAGCCTTGCTATAGCCTGACTTTTGATTTTGGGTGATTTTAGTTTTTTGTCATGTTTTGTGCCTTACTGTTTTCTTAGCCCTGTTTAAGTATGTGCATTATATTTGCAGTAGATTTTAGGGTCTAATGATGGTCCTAACTCAATTTTTTTTTTTTGAAATTTTTGAAAAAAAAAGCCTTGTTATAGCCTTACTTTTGATTTTTGGTGATTTTTGTTTTTTGTAGTTTTTTGTGCCTTATAGCCTTTCTAGCCCAGTTTAAGTTTGTGCATTATATTTGCAGTAGTTTTTAGGGTCTAATGATGATCCTAACTCAATTTTTTTTTTGGGAATTTTTTTGAAAAAAATGCCTTGCTATAGCTTTACTTTTTATTTTGGGTGATTTTTGTTTTTTGTCATTTTTTGTGCCTCATAGCCTTTTTAGCCCAATTTAAGTATGTGCATTATATTTGCAGTAGTTTTTAGGGTCTAATGATGTTCCTAACTCAATTTTTTTTTGTGGAAATTTTTTTGAAAAAAATGCCTTGCTATAGCCTTACTTTTTATTTTGGGTGATTTTTGTTTTTTGTCATTTTTTGTGCCTTATAGCCTTTTTAGCCCAATTTAAGTATGTGCATTATATTTGCAGTAGTTTTTAGGGTCTAATGATGGTCCTAACTCAATTTTTTTTCTTGGAAATTTTTTTGAAAAAAAATGCCTTGCTATAGCCTTACTTTTTATTTTGGGTGATTTTTGTTTTTTGTCATTTTTTGTGCCTTAATGCTTTCGTAGCCCTGTTTAAGTATGTGCATTATATTTGCAGTAGATTTTAGGGTCTAATGATGGTCCTAACTCAATTTTTTTTTTTTTTTTTTTTTTTTGGAAAAAAAAGCCTTGTTATAGCCTTACTTTTGATTTTGGGTGATTTTTGTTTTTTGTCCTTTTTTGTGCCTTAATGCTTTCTTAGCCCTGTTTAAGTATGTGCATTATATTTGCATTAGATTTTAGGGTCTAATGATGGTCCTAACTCAATTTTTTTTTTGGAAAAAAAAGCCTTGTTATATACTTACTTTTTATTTTGGGTGATTTTTGTTTTTTGTCATTTTTTGTGCCTTATAGCCTTTTTAGCCCAGTTTAAGTATGTGCATTATATTTGCAGTAGTTTTTAGGGTCTAATGATGATCCTAACTCAATTTTTTTTTTTTGTAATTTTTTTGAAAAGAATGCCCTGCTATAGCCTTACTTTTTATTTTGGGTGATTTTTGTTTTTTGTCATTTTTTGTGCCTTATAGCCTTTTTAGCCCAGTTTAAGTATGTGCATTATATTTGCAGTAGTTTTTAGGGTCTAATGATGGTCCTAACTCAATTTTTTTTTTGGGAATTTTTTTGAAAAAAATGCCATGCTATAGCCTTACTTTTTATTTGGGGTGATTTTTGTTTTTTGTAGTTTTTTGTGCCTTATAGTTTTTTTAGCCCAATTTAAGTATGTGCATTATATTTGCAGTAGATTTTAGGGTCTAATGATGGTCCTAACTCAATTTTTTTTTTGGGAATTTTTTTGAAAAAAATGCCTTGCTATAGCCTTACTTTTTTTTTGGGTGATTTTTGTTTTTTTGTCATTTTTTGTGCCTTATAGCCTTTTTAGCCCAGTTTAAGTATGTGCATTATATTTGCAGTAGTTTTTAGGGTCTAATGATGGTCCTAACTCAATTTTTTTTTTGGGAATTTTTTTGAAAAAAATGCCTTGCTATAGCTTTACTTTTTATTTTGGGTGATTTTTGTTTTTTGTCATTTTTTGTGCCTTAATAGCCTTTTTAGCCCAAGTTTAAGTATGTGCATTATATTTGCAGTAGTTTTTAGGGTCTAATGATGGTCCTAACTCAATTTTTTTTTTTGGAATTTTTTTGAAAAAAATGCCATGCTATAGCCTTACTTTTTATTTTGGGTGATTTTTGTTTTTTGTCATTTTTTGTGCCTTAATAGCCTTTTTAGCCCAAGTTTAAGTATGTGCATTATATTTGCAGTAGTTTTTAGGGTCTAATGATGGTCCTAACTCAATTTTTTTTTTTGGAATTTTTTTGAAAAAAATGCCTTTGCTATAGCCTTACTTTTTATTTTGGGTGATTTTTGTTTTTTGTCATTTTTTGTGCCTTATAGCCTTTTTAGCCCAGTTTAAGTATGTGCATTATATTTGCAGTAGTTTTTAGGGTCTAATGATGGTCCTAACTCAATTTTTTTTTTTGGAATTTTTTTGAAAAAAATGCCTTGCTATAGCCTTACTTTTTATTTTGGGTGATTTTTGTTTTTTGTCATTTTTTGTGCCTTATAGCTTTTTTAGCCCAGTTTAAGTATGTGCATTATATTTGCAGTAGTTTTTAGGGTCTAATGATGGTCCTAACTCAATTTTTTTTTTTGTAATTTTTTTGAAAAGAATGCCTTGCTATAGCCTTACTTTTTATTTTGGGTGATTTTTGTTTTTTGTAGTTTTTTGTGCCTTATAGCCTTTTTAGCCCAGTTTAAGTATGTGCATTATATTTGCAGTAGTTTTTAGGGTCTAATGATGATCCTAACTCAATTTTTTTTTTTGTAATTTTTTTGAAAAGAATGCCTTGCTATAGCCTTACTTTTTATTTTGGGTGATTTTTGTTTTTTGTAGTTTTTTGTGCCTTATAGCCTTTTTAGCCCAGTTTGAGTATGTGCATTATATTTGCAGTAGTTTTTAGGGTCTAATGATGGTCCTAACTCAATTTTTTTTTTTGGGAATTTTTTTGAAAAAAATGCCATGCTATAGCCTTTTTTTTTTTTTTTGGGTGATTTTTGTTTTTTGTAGTTTTTTGTGCCTTATAGCCTTTTTAGCCCAATTTAAGTATGTGCATTATATTTGCAGTAGTTTTTAGGGTCTAATGATGGTCCTAACTCAATTTTTTTTTTTTGAATTTTTTGAAAAAAAATGCCATGCTATAGCCTTACTTTTTATTTTGGGTGATTTTGTTTTTTGTCATTTTTTGTGCCTTATAGCCTTTTTAGCCCAGTTTAAGTATGTGCATTATATTTGCAGTAGTTTTTAGGGTCTAATGATGGTCCTAACTCAATTTTTTTTTTTGGGAATTTTTTTGAAAAAAATGCCATGCTATAGCCTTACTTTTTATTTTGGGTGATTTTTGTTTTTTGTCATTTTTTGTGCCTTCATAGCCTTTTTAGCCCATGTTAAGTATGTGCATTATATTTGCAGTAGTTTTTAGGGTCTAATGATGGTCCTAACTCAATTTTTTTTTTTGGAATTTTTTTGAAAAAAATGCCTTGCTATAGCCTTACTTTTTATTTTGGGTGATTTTTGTTTTTTGTCATTTTTTGTGCCTTATAGCCTTTTTAGCCCAGTTTAAGTATGTGCATTATATTTGCAGTAGTTTTTAGGGTCTAATGATGGTCCTAACTCAATTTTTTTTTTTGGAAATTTTTTGAAAAAAATGCCTTGCTATAGCCTTACTTTTTATTTTGGGTGATTTTTGTTTTTTGTAATTTTTTGTGCCTTATAGCCTTTTTAGCCCAATTTAAGTATGTGCATTATATTTGCAGTAGTTTTTAGGGTCTAATGATGGTCCTAACTCAATTTTTTTTTTGGGAATTTTTTTGAAAAAAATGCCATTGCTATAGCCTTACTTTTTATTTGGGGTGATTTTTGTTTTTTGTCATTTTTTGTGCCTTATAGCTTTTTTTAGCCCAATTTAAGTATGTGCATTATATTTGCAGTAGATTTTAGGGTCTAATGATGGTCCTAACTCAATTTTTTTTTTGGAATTTTTTTGAAAAAAATGCCTTGCTATAGCCTTACTTTTTATTTTGGGTGATTTTTGTTTTTTGTCATTTTTTGTGCCTTATAGCCTTTTTAGCCCAGTTTAAGTATGTGCATTATATTTGCAGTAGTTTTTAGGGTCTAATGATGATCCTAACTCAATTTTTTTTTTTGTAATTTTTTTGAAAAAAATGCCTTGCTATAGCCTTACTTTTTATTTTGGGTGATTTTTGTTTTTTGTAGTTTTTTGTGCCTTATAGCCTTTTTAGCCCAGTTTAAGTATGTGCATTATATTTGCAGTAGTTTTTAGGGTCTAATGATGGTCCTAACTCAATTTTTTTTTTTGTAATTTTTTTGAAAAAAATGCCTTGCTATATAGCCTTACTTTTTATTTTGGGTGATTTTTGTTTTTTGTCATTTTTTTGTGCCTTATAGCCTTTTTAGCCCAGTTTAAGTATGTGCATTATATTTGCAGTAGTTTTTAGGGTCTAATGATGGTCCTAACTCAATTTTTTTTTTTGGAATTTTTTGAAAAAAAATGCCTTGCTATAGCCTTACTTTTTATTTGGGTGATTTTTGTTTTTGTAATTTTTTGTGCCTTAATGCTTTTTAGCCCATGTTTAAGTATGTGCATTATATTTGCAGTAGTTTTTAGGGTCTAATGATGGTCCTAACTCAATTTTTTTTTTTGGAATTTTTTTGAAAAAAAATGCCTTGCTATAGCCTTACTTTTTATTTTGGGTGATTTTTGTTTTTTGTCATTTTTTGTGCCTTATAGCCTTTTTAGCCCTGTTTAAGTATGTGCATTATATTTGCAGTAGTTTTTAGGGTCTAATGATGGTCCTAACTCAATTTTTTTTTTTGGAAATTTTTTGAAAAAAATGCCTTGCTATAGCCTTACTTTTTATTTTGGGTGATTTTTGTTTTTTGTCATTTTTTGTGCCTTATAGCCTTTTTAGCACAGTTTAAGTATGTGCATTATATTTGCAGTAGTTTTTAGGGTCTAATGATGGTCCTAACTCAATTTTTTTTTTGGGAATTTTTTTGAAAAAAATGCCATGCTATAGCCTTACTTTTTATTTTGGGTGATTTTTGTTTTTTGTCATTTTTTGTGCCTTAGAGCCTTTTTAGCCCAGTTTAAGTATGTGCATTATATTTGCAGTAGTTTTTAGGGTCTAATGATGGTCCTAACTCAATTTTTTTTTTTTGTAATTTTTTTGAAAAAAATGCCTTGCTATAGCCTTACTTTTTATTTTGGGTGATTTTTGTTTTTTGTCATTTTTTGTGCCTTATAGCCTTTTTAGCCCAGTTTAAGTATGTGCATTATATTTGCAGTAGTTTTTAGGGTCTAATGATGGTCCTAACTCAATTTTTTTTTTGGGAAATTTTTTGAAAAAAATGCCTTGCTATAGCCTTACTTTTTATTTTGGGTGATTTTTGTTTTTTGTCATTTTTTGTGCCTTATAGCCTTTTTAGCCCAATTTAAGTATGTGCATTATATTTGCAGTAGTTTTTAGGGTCTAATGATGGTCCTAACTCAATTTTTTTTTTGGGAATTTTTTTGAAAAAAATGCCTTGCTATAGCCTTACTTTTTATTTTGGGTGATTTTTGTTTTTTGTCATTTTTTGTGCCTTATAGCCTTTTTAGCCCAATTTAAGTATGTGCATTATATTTGCAGTAGATTTTAGGGTCTAATGATGGTCCTAACTCAATTTTTTTTTTTGGAATTTTTTTGAAAAAAATGCCTTGCTATAGCCTTACTTTTTATTTTGGGTGATTTTTGTTTTTTGTCATTTTTTGTGCCTTATAGCCTTTTTAGCCCAGTTTAAGTATGTGCATTATATTTGCAGTAGATTTTAGGGTCTAATGATGGTCCTAACTCAATTTTTTTTTTGGGAATTTTTTTGAAAAAAATGCCTTGCTATAGCCTTACTTTTTATTTTGGGTGATTTTTGTTTTTTGTCATTTTTTGTGCCTTATAGCCTTTTTAGCCAAGTTTAAGTATGTGCATTATATTTGCAGTAGTTTTTAGGGTCTAATGATGGTCCTAACTCAATTTTTTTTTTTGTAATTTTTTTGAAAAAAATGCCTTGCTATAGCCTTACTTTTTATTTTGGGTGATTTTTGTTTTTTGTCATTTTTTGTGCCTTATAGCCTTTTTAGCCCAGTTTAAGTATGTGCATTATATTTGCAGTAGTTTTTAGGGTCTAATGATGGTCCTAACTCAATTTTTTTTTGTGGAATTTTTTTGAAAAAAAATGCCTTGCTATAGCCTTACTTTTTATTTTGGGTGATTTTTGTTTTTTGTCATTTTTTGTGCCTTATAGCCTTTTTAGCCCAGTTTAAGTATGTGCATTATATTTGCAGTAGTTTTTAGGGTCTAATGATGGTCCTAACTCAATTTTTTTTTTGGGAATTTTTTTGAAAAAAATGCCTTGCTATAGCCTTACTTTTTATTTTGGGTGATTTTTGTTTTTTGTACTTTTTTGTGCCTTATAGCCTTTTTAGCCCAATTTAAGTTTGTGCATTATATTTGCAGTAGATTTTAGGGTCTAATGATGGTCCTAACTCAATTTTTTTTTTTGGGAATTTTTTTGAAAAAAATGCCTTGCTATAGCCTTACTTTTTATTTTGGGTGATTTTTGTTTTTTGTCATTTTTTGTGCCTTATAGCCTTTTTAGCCCAGTTTAAGTATGTGCATTATATTTGCAGTAGTTTTTAGGGTCTAATGATGATCCTAACTCAATTTTTTTTTTTGTAATTTTTTTGAAAAGAATGCCTTGTTATAGCCTTACTTTTTATTTTGGGTGATTTTTGTTTTATGTCATTTTTTGTGCCTTATAGCCTTTTTAGCCCAGTTTAAGTATGTGCATTATATTTGCAGTAGTTTTTAGGGTCTAATGATGGTCCTAACTCAATTTTTTTTTTTGGGAATTTTTTTGAAAAAAATGCCATGCTATAGCCTTACTTTTTATTTTGGGTGATTTTTGTTTTTTGTAGTTTTTTGTGCCTTATAGCCTTTTTAGCCCAATTTAAGTATGTGCATTATATTTGCAGTAGATTTTAGGGTCTAATGATGGTCCTAACTCAATTTTTTTTTTGGGAATTTTTTTGAAAAAAATGCCTTGCTATAGCCTTACTTTTTATTTTGGGTGATTTTTGTTTTTTGTCATTTTTTGTGCCTTATAGCCTTTTTAGCCCAGTTTAAGTATGTGCATTATATTTGCAGTAGTTTTTAGGGTCTAATGATGATCCTAACTCAATTTTTTTTTTTGTAATTTTTTTGAAAAGAATGCCTTGCTTATAGCCTTACTTTTTATTTTGGGTGATTTTTGTTTTTTGTCATTTTTTGTGCCTTATAGCCTTTTTAGCCCAGTTTAAGTATGTGCATTATATTTGCAGTAGTTTTTAGGGTCTAATGATGGTCCTAACTCAATTTTTTTTTTTGTAATTTTTTTGAAAAAAATGCCTTGCTTATAGCCTTACTTTTTATTTTGGGTGATTTTTGTTTTATGTCATTTTTTGTGCCTTATAGCCTTTTTAGCCCAGTTTAAGTATGTGCATTATATTTGCAGTAGTTTTTAGGGTCTAATGATGATCCTAACTCAATTTTTTTTTTTGTAATTTTTTTGAAAAAAATGCCTTGCTATAGCCTTACTTTTTATTTTGGGTGATTTTTGTTTTATGTCATTTTTTGTGCCTTATAGCCTTTTTAGCCCAGTTTAAGTATGTGCATTATATTTGCAGTAGTTTTTAGGGTCTAATGATGGTCCTAACTCAATTTTTTTTTTTGGAATTTTTTTGAAAAAAATGCCTTGCTATAGCCTTACTTTTTATTTTGGGTGATTTTTGTTTTTTGTCATTTTTTGTGCCTTATAGCCTTTTTAGCCCAATTTAAGTATGTGCATTATATTTGCAGTAGTTTTTAGGGTCTAATGATGGTCCTAACTCAATTTTTTTTTTGGGAATTTTTTTGAAAAAAATGCCTTGCTATAGCCTTACTTTTTATTTTGGGTGATTTTTGTTTTTTGTCATTTTTTGTGCCTTATAGCCTTTTTAGCCCAGTTTAAGTATGTGCATTATATTTGCAGTAGTTTTTAGGGTCTAATGATGGTCCTAACTCAATTTTTTTTTTTGGAATTTTTTTGAAAAAAATGCCATGATATAGCCTTACTTTTTATTTTGGGTGATTTTTGTTTTTTGTAGTTTTTTGTGCCTTATAGCCTTTTTTAGCCCAATTTAAGTATGTGCATTATATTTGCAGTAGATTTTAGGGTCTAATGATGGTCCTAACTCAATTTTTTTTTTGGGAATTTTTTTGAAAAAAATGCCTTGCTATAGCCTTACTTTTTATTTTGGGTGATTTTTGTTTTTTGTCATTTTTTGTGCCTTATAGCCTTTTTAGCCCAATTTAAGTATGTGCATTATATTTGCAGTAGTTTTTAGGGTCTAATGATGGTCCTAACTCAATTTTTTTTTTTGGAATTTTTTTGAAAAAAAGCCTTGCTATAGCCTTACTTTTGATTTTGGGTGATTTTAGTTTTTTGTCATTTTTTGTGCCTTAATGCTTTCTTAGCCCTGTTTAAGTATGTGCATTATATTTGCAGTAGATTTTAGGGTCTAATGATGGTCCTAACTCAATTTTTTTTTTTTGAATTTTTTTGAAAAAAAATGCCTTGCTATAGCCTTACTTTTGATTTTGGGTGATTTTTGTTTTTTGTCATTTTTTGTGCCTTAATGCTTTCTTAGCCCTGTTTAAGTATGTGCATTATATTTGCAGTAGATTTTAGGGTCTAATGATGGTCCTAACTCAATTTTTTTTTTTGAATTTTTTTGAAAAAAAAGCCTTGCTATAGCCTTACTTTTGATTTTTGTTTTTTGTCATTTTTTGTGCCTTACTGCTTTCTTAGCCCTGTTTAAGTATGTGCATTATATTTGCAGTAGATTTTAGGGTCTAATGATGGTCCTAACTCAATTTTTTTTTTGGGATTTTTTTTTGAAAAAAATGCCTTGCTATAGCCTTACTTTTTATTTTGGGTGATTTTTGTTTTTTGTCATTTTTTGTGCCTTATAGCCTTTTTAGCCCAGTTTAAGTATGTGCATTATATTTGCAGTAGTTTTTAGGGTCTAATGATGGTCCTAACTCAATTTTTTTTTGTGGAATTTTTTTGAAAAAAAATGCCTTGCTATAGCCTTACTTTTTATTTTGGGTGATTTTTGTTTTTTGTCATTTTTTGTGCCTTATAGCCTTTTTAGCCCAGTTTAAGTATGTGCATTATATTTGCAGTAGTTTTTAGGGTCTAATGATGGTCCTAACTCAATTTTTTTTTTTGGGAATTTTTTTGAAAAAAATGCCTTGCTATAGCCTTACTTTTTATTTTGGGTGATTTTTGTTTTTTGTCATTTTTTGTGCCTTATAGCCTTTTTTGCCCATTTTAAGTATGTGCATTATATTTGCAGTAGTTTTTAGGGTCTAATGATGGTCCTAACTCAATTTTTTTTTTTGGAATTTTTTTGAAAAAAATGCCTTGCTATAGCCTTACTTTTGATTTTGGGTGATTTTTGTTTTTTGTCATTTTTTGTGCCTTACTGCTTTCTTAGCCCTGTTTAAGTATGTGCATTATATTTGCAGTAGTTTTTAGGGTCTAATGATGGTCCTAACTCAATTTTTTTTTTTTGAATTTTTTGAAAAAAAATGCCTTGCTATAGCCTTACTTTTTATTTTGGGTGATTTTTGTTTTTTGTCATTTTTTGTGCCTTAATGCTTTCTTAGCCCTGTTTAAGTATGTGCATTATATTTGCAGTAGATTTTAGGGTCTAATGATGGTCCTAACTCAATTTTTTTTTTTTGAATTTTTTGAAAAAAATGCCTTGCTATAGCCTTACTTTTTATTTTGGGTGATTTTTGTTTTTTGTCATTTTTTGTGCCTTACTGCTTTTTTAGCCCCGTTAAAGTATGTGCATTATATTTGCAGTAGTTTTTAGGGTCTAATGATGGTCCTAACTCAATTTTTTTTTTTGGAATTTTTTTGAAAAAAATGCCTTGCTATAGCCTTACTTTTTATTTTGGGTGATTTTTGTTTTTTGTCATTTTTTGTGCCTTATAGCCTTTTTAGCTCTGTTTAAGTATGTGCATTATATTTGCAGTAGTTTTTAGGGTCTAATGATGGTCCTAACTCAATTTTTTTTTTTGGAATTTTTTTGAAAAAAATGCCTTGCTATAGCCTTACTTTTTATTTTGGGTGATTTTTGTTTTTTGTCATTTTTTGTGCCTTATAGCCTTTTTTAGCCCATGTTTAAGTATGTGCATTATATTTGCAGTAGATTTTAGGGTCTAATGATGGTCCTAACTCAATTTTTTTTTTTGGAATTTTTTTGAAAAAAATGCCTTGCTATAGCCTTACTTTTTATTTTGGGTGATTTTTGTTTTTTGTCATTTTTTGTGCCTTATAGCCTTTTTAGCCCAAGTTTAAGTATGTGCATTATATTTGCAGTAGTTTTTAGGGTCTAATGATGGTCCTAACTCAATTTTTTTTTTGGGAATTTTTTTGAAAAAAATGCCATTGCTATAGCCTTACTTTTGATTTTGGGTGATTTTTGTTTTTTGTCATTTTTTGTGCCTTATAGCCTTTTTAGCCCAATTTAAGTATGTGCATTATATTTGCAGTAGTTTTTAGGGTCTAATGATGGTCCTAACTCAAATTTTTTTTTTGGGAATTTTTTGAAAAAAATGCCATGCTATAGCCTTACTTTTTATTTTGGGTGATTTTTGTTTTTTGTCATTTTTTGTGCCTTATAGCCTTTTTAGCCCAGTTTAAGTATGTGCATTATATTTGCAGTAGTTTTTAGGGTCTAATGATGGTCCTAACTCAATTTTTTTTTGTTGAAACTTTATTAAAAAAAATGCCTCGTTTTGTGCCTTATAGCCTTTTTAGCCCAATTTAAGTATGTGCATTATATTTGCAGTAGTTTTTAGGGTCTATCTGATGGTCCTAACTCAATTTTTTTTTTTGGAATTTTTTTGAAAAAAATGCCATGCTATAGCCTTACTTTTTATTTTGGGTGATTTTTGTTTTTTGTCATTTTTTGTGCCTTATAGCCTTTTTAGCCCAATTTAAGTATGTGCATTATATTTGCAGTAGTTTTTAGGGTCTAATGATGGTCCTAACTCAATTTTTTTTTTGGGAATTTTTTTGAAAAAAATGCCTTGCTATAGCCTTACTTTTTATTTTGGGTGATTTTTGTTTTTTGTCATTTTTTGTGCCTTATAGCCTTTTTAGCCCAATTTAAGTATGTGCATTATATTTGCAGTAGTTTTTAGGGTCTAATGATGGTCCTAACTCAATTTTTTTTTTGAGAATTTTTTGGTAAAAAATGCCTTGCTATAGCCTTACTTTTTATTTTGGGTGATTTTTGTTTTTTGTAGTTTTTTGTGCCTTATAGCCTTTTTAGCCCAGTTTAAGTATGTGCATTATATTTTCAGTAGTTTTTAGGGTCTAATGATGGTCCTAACTCAATTTTTTTTTGGGGAATTTTTTTGAAAAAAATGCCATGCTATAGCCTTACTTTTTATTTTGGGTGATTTTTGTTTTTTGTAGTTTTTTGTGTCTTATAGCCTTTTTAGCCCAATTTTAAGTATGTGCATTATATTTGCAGTAGTTTTTAGGGTCTAATGATGGTCCTAACTCAATTTTTTTTTTGGAATTTTTTTGAAAAAAATGCCTTGCTATAGCCTTACTTTTTATTTTGGGTGATTTTTGTTTTTTGTCATTTTTTGTGCCTTATAACCTTTTTAGCCCAGTTTAAGTATGTGCATTATATTTGCAGTAGTTTTTAGGGTCTAATGACGGTCCTAACTCAATTTTTTTTTTTGGGAATTTTTTTTGAAAAAAATGCCATGCTATAGCCTTACTTTTTATTTTGGGTGATTTTTGTTTTTTGTAGTTTTTTGTGCCTTATAGCCGTTTTTAGCCCAATTTAAGTATGTGCATTATATTTGCAGTAGATTTTAGGGTCTAATGATGGTCCTAACTCAATTTTTTTTTTGGGAATTTTTTGAAAAAAATGCCTTGCTATAGCCTTACTTTTTATTTTGGGTGATTTTTGTTTTTTGTCATTTTTTGTGCCTTATAGCCTTTTTAGCCCAATTTAAGTATGTGCATTATATTTGCAGTAGTTTTTAGGGTCTAATGATGGTCCTAACTCAATTTTTTTTTTTGGAATTTTTTTGAAAAAAATGCCATTGCTATAGCCTTACTTTTGATTTTGGGTGATTTTTGTTTTTTGTCATTTATTGTGCCTTATAGCCTTTTTAGCCCAATTTAAGTATGTGCATTATATTTGCAGTAGTTTTTAGGGTCTAATGATGGTCCTAACTCAATTTTTTTTTTGGGAATTTTTTTGAAAAAAATGCCATTGCTATAGCCTTACTTTTTATTTTGGGTGATTTTTGTTTTTTGTCATTTTTTGTGCCTTATAGCCTTTTTAGCCCAGTTTAAGTATGTGCATTATATTTGCAGTAGTTTTTAGGGTCTAATGATGGTCCTAACTCAATTTTTTTTTTTGGAAACTTTTTTGAAAAAAATGCCTTGCTATAGCCTTACTTTTTATTTTGGGTGATTTTTGTTTTTTGTAATTTTTTGTGCCTTATAACCTTTTTAGTCCAAGTTTAAGTATGTGCATTATATTTGCAGTAGTTTTTAGGGTCTAATGATGGTCCTAACTCAATTTTTTTTTTGTGAATTTTTTTGAAAAAAAATGCCTTGCTATAGCCTTACTTTTTATTTGGGTGATTTTGTTTTTGTCATTTTTTGTGCCTTATAGCCTTTTTAGCCCATGTTAAGTATGTGCATTATATTTGCAGTAGTTTTTAGGGTCTAACTGATGGTCCTAACTCAATTTTTTTTTTTGGAATTTTTTGAAAAAAATGCCATGCTATAGCCTTACTTTTTATTTTGGGTGATTTTTGTTTTTTGTCATTTTTTGTGCCTTATAGCCTTTTTAGCCCATGTTTAAGTATGTGCATTATATTTGCAGTAGTTTTTAGGGTCTAATGATGGTCCTAACTCAATTTTTTTTTTTGGAATTTTTTGAAAAAAAATGCCTTGCTATAGCCTTACTTTTTATTTTGGGTGATTTTTGTTTTTTGTCATTTTTTGTGCCTTATAGCCTTTTTAGCCCCTTTAAAGTATGTGCATTATATTTGCAGTAGTTTTTAGGGTCTAATGATGGTCCTAACTCAATTTTTTTTTTTGAAATTTTTTGAAAAAAAATGCCTTGCTATAGCCTTACTTTTTATTTTGGGTGATTTTTGTTTTTTGTCATTTTTTTGTGCCTTATAGCCTTTTTAGCCCAGTTTAAGTATGTGCATTATATTTGCAGTAGTTTTTAGGGTCTAATGATGGTCCTAACTCAATTTTTTTTTTTGGAATTTTTTTTAAAAAAATGCCTTGCTATAGCCTTACTTTTTATTTTGGGTGATTTTTGTTTTTTGTCATTTTTTGTGCCTTATAGCATTTTTAGCCCAATTTAAGTATGTGCATTATATTTGCAGTAGTTTTTAGGGTCTAATGATGGTCCTAACTCAATTTTTTTTTTTGGGAATTTTTTGAAAAAAATGCCTTGCTATAGCCTTACTTTTTATTTTGGGTGATTTTTGTTTTTTGTCATTTTTTGTGCCTTATAGCCTTTTTAGCCCAAGTTTAAGTATGTGCATTATATTTGCAGTAGTTTTTAGGGTCTAATGATGGTCCTAACTCAATTTTTTTTTTGGGAATTTTTTTGAAAAAAATGCCTTGCTATAGCCTTACTTTTGATTTTGGGTGATTTTTGTTTTTTGTCATTTTTTGTGCCTTATAGCCTTTTTAGCCCCTTTTAAGTATGTGCATTATATTTGCAGTAGTTTTTAGGGTCTAATGATGGTCCTAACTCAATTTTTTTTTTGGAATTTTTTGAAAAAAATGCCTTGCTATAGCCTTACTTTTGATTTTGGGTGATTTTTGTTTTTTGTCATTTTTTGTGCCTTACTGCTTTCTTAGCCCTGTTTAAGTATGTGCATTATATTTGCAGTAGATTTTAGGGTCTAATGATGGTCCTAACTCAATTTTTTTTTTTTGAAATTTTTGAAAAAAATGCCTTGCTATAGCCTTACTTTTGATTTTGGGTGATTTTTGTTTTTTGTCATTTTTTGTGCCTTAATGCTTTCTTAGCCCTGTTTAAGTATGTGCATTATATTTGCAGTAGATTTTAGGGTCTAATGATGGTCCTAACTCAATTTTTTTTTTTTGAATTTTTTTGAAAAAAAATGCTTTGTTATAGCCTTACTTTTTATTTTGGGTGATTTTTGTTTTTGTAGTTTTTTGTGCCTTACTGCTTTCTTAGCCCATTTTAAGTATGTGCATTATATTTGCAGTAGATTTTAGGGTCTAATGATGGTCCTAACTCAATTTTTTTTTTTGGAATTTTTTTTTACTTTTGATTTTGGGTGATTTTTGTTTTTTGTCATTTTTTGTGCCTTAATGCTTTCTTAGCCCTGTTTAAGTATGTGCATTATATTTGCAGTAGATTTTTAGGGTCTAATGATGGTCCTAACTCAATTTTTTTTTTTGGAATTTTTTTGAAAAAAAGCCTTGCTATAGCCTTACTTTTGATTTTGGGTGATTTTTGTTTTTTGTCATTTTTTGTGCCTTATAGCTTTCTTAGCCCTGTTTAAGTATGTGCATTATATTTGCAGTAGTTTTTAGGGTCTAATGATGGTCCTAACTCAATTTTTTTTTTTTGAATTTTTTGAAAAAAATGCCTTGCTATAGCCTTACTTTTGATTTTGGGTGATTTTTGTTTTTTGTCATTTTTTGTGCCTTACTGCTTTCTTAGCCCTGTTTAAGTATGTGCATTATATTTGCAGTAGATTTTAGGGTCTAATGATGGTCCTAACTCAATTTTTTTTTGGGGAAACTTTTTGAAAAAAATGCCTTGCTATAGCCTTACTTTTTATTTTGGGTGATTTTTGTTTTTTGTAATTTTTTGTGCCTTATAACCTTTTTAGTCCAATTTAAGTATGTGCATTATATTTGCAGTAGTTTTTAGGGTCTAATGATGGTCCTAACTCAATTTTTTTTTGTGGATGTTTTTTAAAAAAAAAATGCCTTGCTATAGCCTTACTTTTTATTTTGGGTGATTTTTGTTTTTTGTGCCTTATAGCCTTTTTAGCCCAATTTAAGTATGTGCATTATATTTGCAATAGTTTTTAGGGTCTAACGATGGTCCTAACTCAATTTTTTTTTTGGGAATTTTTTTGAAAAAAATGCCATGCTATAGCCTTACTTTTTATTTTGGGTGATTTTTGTTTTTTGTAGTTTTTTGTGCCTTATAGCCTTTTTAGCCCAATTTAAGTATGTGCATTATATTTGCAGTAGTTTTTAGGGTCTAATGATGGTCCTAACTCAATTTTTTTTTTTGGAATTTTTTTGAAAAAAATGCCTTGCTATAGCCTTACTTTTTATTTTGGGTGATTTTTGTTTTTTGTCATTTTTTGTGCCTTATAGCCTTTTTAGCCCAGTTTAAGTATGTGCATTATATTTGCAGTAGTTTTTAGGGTCTAATGATGGTCCTAACTCAATTTTTTTTTTTGGGAATTTTTTTGAAAAAAATGCCTTGCTATAGCCTTACTTTTTATTTTGGGTGATTTTTGTTTTTTGTCATTTTTTTGTGCCTTATAGCCTTTTTAGCCCAGTTTAAGTATGTGCATTATATTTGCAGTAGTTTTTAGGGTCTAATGATGGTCCTAACTCAATTTTTTTTTTGGGAATTTTTTTGAAAAAAATGCCATGCTATAGCCTTACTTTTTATTTTGGGTGATTTTTGTTTTTTGTCAGTTTTTTGTGCCTTATAGCCGTTTTTAGCCCAGTTTAAGTATGTGCATTATATTTGCAGTAGATTTTAGGGTCTAATGATGGTCCTAACTCAATTTTTTTTTTTGGGAATTTTTTTGAAAAAAATGCCTTCCTATAGCCTTACTTTTTATTTTGGGTGATTTTTGTTTTTTGTCATTTTTTGTGCCTTATAGCCTTTTTAGCCCAATTTAAGTATGTGCATTATATTTGCAGTAGTTTTTAGGGTCTAATGATGGTCCTAACTCAATTTTTTTTTTGGGAATTTTTTTGAAAAAAATGCCATGCTATAGCCTTACTTTTGATTTTGGGTGATTTTTGTTTTTTGTCATTTATTGTGCCTTATAGCCTTTTTAGCCCAATTTAAGTATGTGCATTATATTTTCAGTAGTTTTTAGGGTCTAATGATGGTCCTAACTCAAATTTTTTTTTGGGAATTTTTTTGAAAAAAATGCCATGCTATAGCCTTACTTTTTATTTTGGGTGATTTTTGTTTTTTGTCATTTTTTGTGCCTTATAGCCTTTTTAGCCCAATTTAAGTATGTGCATTATATTTGCAGTAGTTTTTAGGGTCTAATGATGGTCCTAACTCAATTTTTTTTTTGGGAATTTTTTTGAAAAAAATGCCTTGCTATAGCCTTACTTTTATTTTGGGTGATTTTTGTTTTTTGTCATTTTTTGTGCCTTATAGCCTTTTTAGCCCAATTTAAGTATGTGCATTATATTTGCAGTAGTTTTTGGGGTCTAATGATGGTCCTAACTCAATTTTTTTTTTGAGAATTTTTTGGAAAAAAATGCCTTGCTATAGCCTTACTTTTTATTTTGGGTGATTTTTGTTTTTTGTAGTTTTTTGTGCCTTATAGCCTTTTTAGCCCAGTTTAAGTATGTGCATTATATTTGCAGTAGTTTTTAGGGTCTAATGATGGTCCTAACTCAATTTTTTTTTTTTAATTTTTTTGGAAAAAAAAAGCCTTGTTATAGCCTTACTTTTGATTTTGGGTGATTTTTGTTTTTTGTCATTTTTTGTGCCTTACTGTTTTCTTAGCCCAGTTTAAGTATGTGCATTATATTTGCAGTAGTTTTTAGGGTCTAATGATGGTCCTAACTCAATTTTTTTTTTTGGAATTTTTTTGAAAAAAAAGCCTTGCTTATAGCCTTACTTTTGATTTTGGGTGATTTTTGTTTTTTGTCATTTTTTGTGCCTTACTGCTTTCTTAGCCCTGTTTAAGTATGTGCATTATATTTGCAGTAGATTTTAGGGTCTAATGATGGTCCTAACTCAATTTTTTTTTTTGGAATTTTTTTGAAAAAAAAGCCTTGCTATAGCCTTACTTTTGATTTTGGGTGATTTTTGTTTTTTGTCATTTTTTGTGCCTTATAGCCTTTTTAGCCCTGTTTAAGTATGTGCATTATATTTGCAGTAGTTTTTAGGGTCTAATGATGGTCCTAACTCAATTTTTTTTTTTGGAAATTTTTGAAAAAAAATGCCTTGCTATAGCCTTACTTTTTATTTTGGGTGATTTTTGTTTTTTGTCATTTTTTGTGCCTTATAGCCTTTTTAGCCCCTATTAAGTATGTGCATTATATTTGCAGTAGTTTTTAGGGTCTAATGATGGTCCTAACTCAATTTTTTTTTTGGGAAATTTTTTGAAAAAAATGCCTTGCTATAGCCTTACTTTTTATTTTGGGTGATTTTTGTTTTTTGTAGTTTTTTGTGCCTTATAGCCTTTTTAGCCCAGTTTAAGTATGTGCATTATATTTGCAGTAGTTTTTAGGGTCTAATGATGGTCCTAACTCAATTTTTTTTTTGGGAATTTTTTTGAAAAAAATGGTTTGCTATAGCCTTACTTTTTATTTTGGGTGATTTTTGTTTTTTGTCATTTTTTGTGCCTTATAGCCTTTTTAGCCCAATTTAAGTATGTGCATTATATTTGCAGTAGTTTTTAGGGTCTAATGATGGTCCTAACTCAATTTTTTTTTTGGGAATTTTTTTGAAAAAAATGCCTTGCTATAGCCTTACTTTTTATTTTGGGTGATTTTAGTTTTTTGTAGTTTTTTGTGCCTTATAGCCTTTTTAGCCCAATTTAAGTATGTGCATTATATTTGCAATAGATTTTAGTAGATTTTAGGGTCTAATGATGGTCCTAACTCAATTTTTTTTTTTTTGAAATTTTTGAAAAAAAAGCCTTGCTATAGCCTTACTTTTGATTTTGGGTGATTTTTGTTTTTTGTCATTTTTTGTGCCTTATAGCCTTTTTAGCCCAATTTAAGTATGTGCATTATATTTGCAGTAGTTTTTAGGGTCTAATGATGGTCCTAACTCAATTTTTTTTTTGGGAATTTTTTTGAAAAAAATGCCTTGCTATAGCCTTACTTTTTATTTTGGGTGATTTTAGTTTTTTGTAGTTTTTTGTGCCTTATAGCCTTTTTAGCCCAATTTAAGTATGTGCATTATATTTGCAATAGATTTTAGTAGATTTTAGGGTCTAATGATGGTCCTAACTCAATTTTTTTTTTTTTGAAATTTTTGAAAAAAAAGCCTTGCTATAGCCTTACTTTTGATTTTGGGTGATTTTTGTTTTTTGTCATTTTTTGTGCCTTAATGCTTTCTTAGCCCTGTTTAAGTATGTGCATTATATTTGAAGTAGATTTTAGGGTCTAATGATGGTCCTAACTCAAATTTTTTTTTTTTTAATTTTTTTGGAAAAAAAAGCCTTGTTATAGCCTTACTTTTGATTTTGGGTGATTTTAGTTTTTTGTCATTTTTTGTGCCTTAATGCTTTCTTAGCCCTGTTTAAGTATGTGCATTATATTTGCAGTAGTTTTTAGGGTATAATGATGGTCTTAACTCAATTTTTTTTTTTTTTGAAATTTTTGAAAAAAAAGCCTTGCTATAGCCTTACTTTTGATTTTGGGTGATTTGAGTTTTTTGTCATTTTTTGTGCCTTAATGCTTTTTTAGCCCTGTTTAAGTATGTGCATTATATTTGCAGTAGATTTTAGGGTCTCATGATGGTCCTAACTCCATTTTTTTTTTTTTTAAATTTTTGAAAAAAAAGCCTTGCTATAACCTTACTTTTGTTTTTTGGTGATTTTAGTTCTTTGTCATTTTTTTGCCTTAATGCTTTCTTAGCCCTGTTTAAGTATGTGCATTATATTTGCAGTAGATTTTAGGGTCTAATGATGGTCCTAACTCAATTTTTATTTTTTGAAATTTTTAAAAAAATATGCCTTACCTCCGACTTTGGGTGATTTTTTTTTTTTTTTGCCTTACTGCGTTTTTAGCCCATTTTAAGTATGTGCACTATATTTGCAGTAGTTTTTAGGCTCTAATGATAGTTTTAACTCAATTTTTTTTTTTTGAATTTTTTTTAATAATTTGCCTTACCTCCTATTTTGGATATTTTTTTTTTTTTATTTTGGTCATTTTTTTTTTGCCTTACTGCGTTTTTAGCCCATTTTAAGTGTGTGCACTATATTTGCAGTAGTTTTTAGGGTCTAATGATGGTCTAAACTCAATTTTTTTTTTTGAAATTTTTGAAAAATATGGCTTACCTCCATTTCGAGGCTTTTGAAATTTTTTCGTCCGTCTTTCTGCCTTTCTAGCCTGTCATAGTTCATTCTTGGAAGCTAAGCAGGTCTGGGCCTGGTTAGTAGGTGGATGGGACACCACTTAGAATTCCAGGGGCCACAGTGGGGGACAGTCGCTCCAGTGGTATCTGTCATTGTGTCCTAGGGGAAGACACCTCACCCACATTGCCTAGTATGAATGTAGTGTGTGAGTGAGTGTTGGGGGTGGCCGGAGGGCCAAATCATAAAAAAATCAAGATTAAAATAAAACTGAATATCTAAAAACAATACAGAACTTCTGCAAGATCATATTTCAATTCAACTTTATTCATAAAGCAATAAATACAACAAGACATGTTAAGGAAATCATCACAAAATATAAAATTATAACATTCTGATCTTGTGATCAAATGCTTGTGTTTTTTTTGTGTTTTTGTTTCAACCCGTGGGACTTTTTTTTTGTTAGGTTTGACTATAAATAATGATTTTTTTTCTGTCTCCATCAGATTGGCATTTTCCATCCCCTTGTTATTCAGCTCCATGGTCTGGAGTGGATACCTGGAATATGACCAAGATGTGCTGTAAGTAAACCTTATTTTTCCAAGCTATTTTTAAATGTTCTGTTGCTAATGTTCATTTGTTATAGTATTTCTGATCATTTGCAGTAGTTGGTACGTTCCTGCCTGCTTTAGGTATTGGAAAGGAATTGGGAAACTCCTGCAATCTTATAGTTTAATGAAATCATTGTGGAATGTTTAAAAATTCAGTTTCTTTTTTGTTTTATTTTTAAACATCACCTTAGGGTTTTTCAACGACCGCGTTGTGGCACAAAAGTTTGACATAAGAAATAACCAAGTTATTCCAAAGATGTGCAATTATTAGGGGGTAGGAACCTATTGTTATCCTGCATGTTCTGCCTTTTTCTTCTTCTTGTTCTTCGTCCGAGGAAATCATGTGCTCAAAATCATCAAATTTTCTACAAAGGTCCAGTCACATGTCAAATTGCCTCAGCTGCAAAAACAGGCCAATAGTCCTAAAGGTGGCGCTACAGCAAGCTTCTAAAGTTCAACATTTTAAATTCACAACAAATCCACATGATATGCTACAGATCTGCAGCCTTCACCAAAATGTAGCCCCAATACCACAGAAACTGTTTTACATTTAAACCTATTGCAAACTATCAAGTCAAACACTGGGTTTTTTTTAATCTGTAAAACCTATTAAAAATATCTCCTTCCACAATTTTCAACAAGTGCATCAAAATGTTAGAATGTCCACTTTATTGTGAACATTTACTTGTAAATTTTTAATAAATACATCTTATCTTTCGAGTCATGGTCGATAATGTTTGGAAAATATCACAATTTTAATTCAGCATTTTGAATTTCGTTCTCATGTAAGCAGTTGGAGTCAATGCAAAATCAGCATTTTTAAACATGACTTTTTTGACTTATGGAGCCAAAATTAATTTCTGAAAACCAATTACCAACATCTCCATGTTGTCTAAATGCAAAATGTGTATTTTTGTATTTTCTTTTTATTAAGTGAATTTCTGACAATCGTTTGAAATCTGCCATTAAACGCTAACAGCTGCTGTTTTGTTTTGTTTTAAATTGCTTGGCTAATAAAATCTATTTATCTCAGTAAGTGGCAGTAGCACCAAATAAGGTTCTATTGTTGGTTGAAAGGATTAAAAGGCACTAATTTAAAAGATGTGGCTATACTATTACTGTTTGTACATTACTTATATAGACATATGTATATATGTACGTATAGGTGTGTGTGTGTGTGTGTATATATGTATGCGTGCATATGTATGTATAGATAAGTCGCTCATAAATAAAATGGTTAGACTGGTTATAAGAGGGGTAGGATTAAATAAGTCAGACTACTTCCTACTAGTTTTTTGAACATGTAAATGTTTTATTGAAATCTTTTTAATTGTTTGTGACATTCCCTTTTATTACATCTGTATTGTTTTTGTTTTGACATCTTCAAAAATAAATAAAATAAAACAAAATGGAATTTTTCGTTGTTATTTTCAACAGATTTACGTGATTTTGAGTTTAAAGGTTTATAGTTGAGCACAAATGTTAAATCTTTAGATGAACTGGATTGTGGATGAGCAGAAAATGTTAATGATGGTGATTTTTTTTTTTTTTTTTGTTCCTCCAGGATACCTGGAGACTGGTCCCGTGTGGGTCGGGTTGATCCTACACAGGAACTGGAACTGACCTTTGCTCTGAAGCAGCAGAACATTGATCTGCTGGAAAAAATTCTACTTCTGGTGTCAGATCCTGACTCGCCTCAATATGGTATTCCTGGTTAATCCTAAATGATCTGCACACTGTAACACACTGTATTATCTCAGAATATAAACCATACTGCCCTCTCTTTCATAACGGGCTGATAAAACTACAGATAGATGTGTACCTTGTCCCTGGTTTGACCTTGATCTGTACATGACAGAGAGAAATGGCTTGTTTTTGGGTTTTTTTTCCTCCACAGGTAAACACCTCAGTCTGCAGGAAGTGGCTGATCTTGTGCGCCCCTCTGAGCTGACGCAGAAGTTGGTGCGTGGTTGGCTGCAGAGTCACGGGATCACAAACTGCTCCACTGTTCATACTCGGGACTTTTTGCAATGCAGCATGACATCAGCGTAAGCATATCTACACTGGTAACATTTGTTCTGCTTACACAACTCGTGATTTTAACAGTTGGAGCACAATGAGGTTTTTCCACTGACTGATCTCAAGAAAAGAAAAAAAAAAAACTGCTTTTATCTCATGATTCAGTTCCTCTTTTTGTGGTTATAGTTGACAATAAAACACTGAGCTCAACAAAACACAGAAATCCCACCATCTGTCCATCCATCCACATGTAACTAACCAATCATAAAACTAGACAACAATAAAACCCTCAAGCTCAAGGAGAACATGCAAACTCCACTGACAAACACAAGGATTACATGTGTTTGAACACAGAAACTTTCACTTTGATAAAATAAAAAACAATAATCTAACATATATCATATTATGTTGGCTCTTTGTTAGATTATTTATTTTTTTAATGTTTACATAAAACTTAATAGATAGCTATTAGATTTCACGTTCTATCATTGTGTCTTTGTTTGTCTTGGTGAAGGGTTGCTGAGACGCTCCTACCAGGAAGTCGTTTCTATCGTTATGTCAGAGAGGGTCAGTCTGTGATCAGGTCCTCAGCTCCGTATTCTGTCCACAGTGAAGTACAGCAGCACCTGGACTTTGGTGAGCATCATGATGTGGTCAACAGTCTGTTAACAGATAGTTTTTTCTTTATAATTGCAGGTAGATTATGATAACATTAACTAAAAAGGCCAAAGTGTCTCTACAGTAGGTACATTTTAATTATTTTTAATGACAAGGGACAATGCACATTAATGGATATGAACATGTCCCTGGCAGCTTGATGTTGTGTTCAGCAGAATTCACATTTAAAGGGGCGGTTTTATGAAAAAATCACTTTATAATGCTTTTAAAGGGATATACATCTTTAGCATCAATCAGAGGGCCAAAGTTGAAAAATTTCTGTTTCCTCCCTCCCTTGTTATTCCACATTTTGTAAAAAGTCAGCTCCAAACGGGCCAGTTGGATTTTCAGCGAGTGGGGAAAATCTTCCTCTGGAGCAGTTCCATTTTTAGTATCTGTTACATCGCCTTGTATCGCCTTTTACGTGATCTGACATGTTTGTCACCTAATGCGATGCAGCGTTTGGACAAAACAAATGATTATCACCTTACATGGACTATTCCTGTGGTTAGGAGAGGAGGAGGAGAAAGTGACTTATTAGCTCTGGTGAGTGAAGCAGCAGCAGCAGCTGACTAACTCTTATGAAGTCTATGTGTACAGACACGCCCACTCATGAATATGCATAAGTAGGCCCCAAAACAGCCCGTTTGTGGAACTGCTCAGAAAGTCACTTTTCAGAGGCTAAAACTCTGGAAAACAGGCTAGTTTGGCAAAATAAACCTGGGGTTCTTAGAAGAAATGGAGATAAATAGCATGATATAGGACCTTTAAAAACAACACAAGAAAAAAAATCAGACTGCATGGACAGTATAAAAAAAAAAAAAACAAAGACAAAACTATATCAACATTTAGCAGAGGACAGACCAGAAATAAAGTGACCGTAAGGCAGATGATAAAGTGCTAAAATGCAAATGTGCTGATATTTTGTCTTAAATAAGAAATTGCACCTCACCCTTAGCCTGGTTGGTTGTAGTTAAAGTACTAATATTATTGCACATGGCCCTTTTGCACATGGTTAGCATTAATAGATGTGAGAAAGAAAAAAAACTATGTATGCATTGGTACTGTATATTTAGATGATGAGGCACGGTCAGATGTAAAGATTACAGGTGTAATGTTTGGTTGTGTTGATTCTGTCACTTCCACAGTTGGGGGTCTCCATCGTCTCCCCCCTAAAGGGCCGAGCGTCAGCACTGAGCAGCAGAGCTCTAAAGCGGGGTTTCACCTCGGGGTCACTCCTTCCATCCTGAGGGAACGTTATAACCTGACCTCACATGATGTGGGATCAGCTGAGAACAACAGTCAGGCTGTAGCTCAGGTATGACATCACTACTAATAAATAAACAGTAGATGTTTGCAGTAGGGCTGGGCGATATGAACCAAACCTCATATCTCGATATTTTTTCTCAAAGTGGCGATATACGATATAAATCTGAATAATTTGAATTTAAATGAAGTCTGACCAGGGGTCTTGGTTAAATTTGCTGATGCAAAATGCCACACAGGCACATTTATTAACAAACAGTTTTTTCTCCTATAAAGGACAGCACATGTGAGTGAGTTCTGTAGTGTGGCTTGTTTAGGGGAAGGTTTATGTTATAACCCACTCAGAAATCCATGTAACTGACCTTTTTACGCTATTTTGAGAAGTAGTGAAAGCAGCACCTCCTAAAAAAAATTTTGTCAAACAAAATAAGGTCTAAAAAATATACCGGTATATATCCATATAGACAATATCATAATTTTCTATATCATCAAAATAGAAAACGCAAAAGTCGATATATCGCCCAGCCCTAGTTTGCAGTATTAACAGCTGTCTTGTCCAACCATCTACTCTCCCTTTCCTCAGTTCTTGGAGCAGTATTACCATCCTGCTGACTTGGCAGAGTTCATGGGAATGTTTGGTGGGAGCTTTGAGCACCTTTCACAAGTAGATAAGGTTATTGGGACCCAGGGAGCGGGTAAAGCTGGACTGGAGGCCAGTTTGGATGTGGAGTACATCATGAGCACAGGGGCAAACATCTCCACCTGGTTCTTCACCAATCCAGGTTTGTAATCCACTTCCTCGTGAGCTGCTTCGTCTAAAATCTGATTTTCCTGCCAGGCTTTAAATTCACAAAGATCAATACACATACTTAGTAGAGTTAAATACTACTGCACTTGTTTTTAAACCAAATTAAGCATCTTTTAAATGTTTATTTACACTGAAACATTGTGACAAATGTGTTCAAGTATCACAGATACGAGTAGGTTAAAGATGCTGCAGTTTTGTTGGTTGGATTGTGATAAGAAAAGTGGATAATTAAAATATCTTACATTATTGTTACATTTTAAAAACATGGTAATTGTTTTACAAATGGTTAAATTTGGCTCGTAAAATGGGAACAAGACAATTTCCCTCGAAATGTTTCAGATGTAGTTGTTTGAAAATGAAACAATTGCATAAATAAAGAGAAATAAATTGTTGCACGTTGAAACTTGAGTATTTCCTACTTTGTTAAGTTACTTCCTGTCATCTTCATCATCTTTCCATTTAAATAAAGTGAAATTGTGACGTTTTAGAATTTGGTAGCTTTTTGGATTATTCAGTAACTTTGGAGAAGGTTGGTGACCCCTGATCTAAAACATGCAGGATTGCAGCCGTCCAGGACCAAAGCTGTAACACAATGGGTTAAACATTGCAAAGCTAATTTCTTTATCCAAGTTTCATCTTTTTATTACACAGAAGTTGCACCATTAATCATGCAGTAGCAGCCCTGGAATCAGTGGAGAAAGCACACATGATTATCACAGGAAATCTGCAGTATCAACAGGTTTTTTTTTGTATTTTTGTGTTTTCTTTCCTTTAAAGGTCGACATGAGTCTCAGGAACCGTTCCTCCAGTGGATGGTTCTGCTCAGTAACATGTCCGACCTACCGTGGGTTCACACGATCAGTTACGGAGACGACGAGGACAGCCTGTCAACGTCCTACATGATGCGCATCAACGCAGAGTTCATGAAGGCCGGCGTCAGAGGAATCTCACTGCTCTTTGCTTCTGGTCAGTCAGAGGAAAAGCCTGGAAAATAATACAAAATATGGGCTTTTCTTTAGTTTGTTAAACCTAGAAATATGTGAGGAGTAATAATAGCATTTCTGATAATATCAGGAAGTCCTGGTAGTAGTTTGTATCTTATCTGATCATCTGTTTTGCTTTGTTGCTGCACACAAAAACAAATGAAACTGATCATGTGATAATAACGTAAAACCTGTGACCTCTAAATGGTTTCTCTTTAAACAGGAACACAGAACAGTTGTTGTAAATCAAAAAGCCATGCAGACACGTTTGTCCTTTAGCTTGGACTAACGTTGTCAGTAAGATGTGCTGATTATTACCTGTTCCATCATGTGTGGTGATCAGGTGACAGTGGAGCAGGATGCAGACACATGGGGAAAGGACAGAACTGCTTCAGGCCCAGTTTTCCAGCCTCCAGGTAAAAGAATCCATCCTTCAAAATAAATCTGCTGCTAACAGGGTTGGTGTCAATTAGAATTGTATTATGGTGTAGTTCAAATTGGAATTGTAATTGAAAAACTATGTTGCTATTGTAATCATTTTAATTGAGTTCAGATAATTTACTTATTTTATATTATACTGTAATTTCATGAAACGTAAACCTGGGGAAGCTTAACAAAGTAACCAAGAGATTAAAAACAAATTGGATGATAATCCAATAATATTTCATATTGTGTATTTTACATCCAATTAAGACAAAACTGACCCGTTATCATGAGACGCTAACAGAGCGCTAATACAAGAGGAAGGTCTATTAAAGGCTCAGTAATTGTGATTAATTGTACTTTAGTAATTGAGGGCAGAATTGTAATTGACTTTCAGGGAAAAATAGTATTTGCAAAAGTAATTAGAAAAAATGCCGGTTACTGTAATTGTAATTGAACATGGATAATTGAAGACATAATATTGCTAATATTCCACAGCACGCAGACTCCTCACCTGGTTGTGTTGTAGAATGTGGAGTGATGGTGGCGAAATGTCCTTTTTCTTTGTTTTTCTCAGCCCATATGTGACCACGGTTGGAGGAACGTCCTTCAAAAACCCGTTCAAGGTCACCTATGAGGTCACAGATTACATCAGCGGCGGAGGCTTCAGCAACGTCTTTGAGATGCCAGACTACCAGGTAACGACAGCGATGATTGCCTCAGTTTCTGCACATTCTGTCACCTGCTGACAGATCTATGTGTGACAGATCTATTAACGATAGATCTATGTGTTCCCCCTGTTTTTCTGCAGGTCACTGCAGTGAAAAAGTATCTGCAGACGGCAGCAGCAGACCTTCCTCCTCAGGCCTATTTCAACGTTAGTGGCAGAGCCTACCCTGACATCGCTGCACTGTCTGATAACTACTGGGTGGTCAGCAACAGAGTGCCCATCCCCTGGGTCTCTGGGACGTCGGTAAAACTGCATCTTGGTTTCCCTCCTCACAAGTAAAAAACGTGGGCGTTATTTTAGACTCACTTTTATCCCTCACATTAAAAATATAACAAAATTAGGTTTTTATCATTTGAAGAACACAGAATAGTCTCTGTGTTGGCCCCATTCTCTCTCAGCCAACACTGACGCATGCTTTTATCACTAGTTGACAACTTCTGTAATGCCCTGTTTTCTGGTCTTCCCAAAAATAGTATTTCAGAATTCAGCAGCACGTGTCCTGACAAAGACCAGGAGGCGAGAACACATTATACTCATTTTAAAATGGCTGCATTGGCTCCCCGTGTGTTTCAGGATTTATTTTAAGCTTCTATTACTGGTTTTTAAGTGTCTTAATGGTCTTTGGCCTTCTTACCTTTCAGAACTACTTTTACCCTACCAGCCTTAATAATCCCAATAGTCAGGACACGCACACACGGTGAGGCGTCGTTCCAGTTTTACGACCCCCGTCTGTGGAACAGTCTGCGGAGAACGTTCATATTTTTAAGAACCATTTTTGGACCTGCTTGCGCTTTCTCAGTGTGGTGAGGTCTGCTGGTGCCTATCTCCAGCTTGTCTTTATGCACTAGGCGGGGCTATACCCTGGACAGGGCGGCAGTGGATCGTATTTCACATATAATTATTGATCTTATCCTTGGTTGAATCACAAGAATCTCCACAAAAGCAGAACATGTACAGGGCAGGGCTTTCTACTCCTCTCTAAGGACACAACAAACTGTTTATGTGCTTTTGAACTTGTCTTTGTATTGACTACAACTAAACCAAGGAGAGGTGGATGAGACACAACTTCTCTAATATCTATAATCATGACCAGCAGACGTACTGTATATATTAGGCCTAGTAATGTAGCTAAAAAAGGATCATGTAATTATAAATATTGTAAAGAGAACTGAAATAAAATCATGGTGTAAAGTATTCAAAAATAAAATAAACGCCTTAACACTAATAATAAGGTTTTAGAAAATAAGTGTTTGTAACAGTAAAGAATTTGTCTGTCAGGAGAAAAAGAAAGAATAGTTTAACTCTGTCCAGTTTCAACAGTGACTGATCATTTATTAGTCCTAACATTAGTTTCCTTGGGGCTAATTATGCTGCTAATACGTGTTTTTCTCTCTCAGGCATCAACGCCTGTGGTCGGAGGAATGCTTTCCCTCATCAACGACCAGCGTTTGTTGAAAGGTCTGCCAACACTCGGCTTCCTCAACCCTCGCCTCTACAAACTCCAGGGACGAGCTCTGTTTGACGTAAGTCACATGACAAACCACAGCGACTCTAATAGGGTCAAGTTCTAATCCCAGATGATTTCGTTTGTTCCTCCTGGAGAGATGCACGGAAACACAAAACAATGATGCAAACGGAGAACAAGGGGATTATGTAGAAAACAAGTCATGTTGTGGTTTTTAAGCTAAACATACATCATAAGCTCTTTTAAGTTTTTATTTTATTAATTAGAGTTAAGGAAAAAAATCACTATTAAAGCTGCAAGAGAATTTTTTTCTATCTGATAAAGACAGTGTAGGCCTCATCATTTGCCTTAAAAACAATTTAAATGGCTAAAATTGCCATTTGAAAGTTTGTTTTGATCTTTAGGAAAACACTCTCTTGTTGACATTTTCGGAAAGGTTTGGTGCATTGCATTGTGGGATGTGGAGTCTCGTAGATGGATGCAAAGAAGTGTTTTTACTTCATTTTCACTGTGTTTTCTCAACACACAAGGAGGAAATTGATTGGCTTGACACCATTTTTATTCTAGTTTGTTCCCGATGTTCCCCGTGATATCACCTCAGTCCACGAGACATTTGATTTCAGCTCAGTTTGGATCTTTCCATGTAAACCTCAAGATAATCATCTGCGTCATCAACACTAGAAATGTGTTGGTAGAGTTTTTGGAGCCTAACACAAGAGATTCTGGTAAGAATTAAGTAAAAAATACTTCTATGCATCTCTTTATGGGACTCCACATCCCACAATGCAAAGCAGAAATGTTTTACAACAATGTCAATAAGAGTTTGTTTACAGTGGAAATAAAAAACTAATTTTAACCTCATCCTTTTTCACGCAAATGATCTTCGATTAATTGATCTGTGTGGACTAAACTATGATTTAATCTGATCAAATCAATTATAATTTCCAGCAGTTTTAAGTATGCCTGTAAACTAGGCAGGGTTGGGGTCAATTACATTTTTCAGTTACAATTACAATTTCAATAACCCATGTTCAATTATGATTACAGCATTTTTTTCAATTCCAATTATTTTTTTATTCTCAGAAAGTCAATTACAATTACGTTCTCAATTACAGTGCTAAAGTTTAATTACTGAGCTTGGAATAAATAACCTAATAAAAGTGAACCTTCCTCTTGTGTTAGCTTTCTGTTAGCATATCTTATGATAACAGGTCCTAAATCAGCTGTAAAATACACTAAAAACAAATATCTATCATCATTGGTTACCTTATTACTGGCTTCCTTATTGTCAAAAATAAAATTCATTTCAATATTTTTGGAAATGGTCAAATGTGGGAAAGCTTGAATTGAAACATAATTTAATAATTGCTAACTACATATGTGTAGAACTGTACATAGAATTGTAACATGGTTCCCCACTTTTGCGTTAAATTATAATTGGCAATTTTTATAGAGTTTTCATGGCAATTACAATTAAAAATTCAATTATCTAAACTCAATTAAAATGTAATTATGATTATGGCAGCAACATATTTTTTTTTAAATTATAATTATAATCATTCCATAATTGTAATTAATTATCAATTTTGGGATTACAAATATAAGTGACCCTAACCTTGAAACATAGGTTGTTCATAGATTGGGTTCAATATGATGACGATAGTTTACAGCTTTTATCCTTTATATTATTATTATTGTTTCTGGTTTGTTTTTTGCTCTTTGCACCAACTACCAAGTTAAAATCCTTGTACTGGTTTGAAGCCGTACGTGGTGAATAAAAACTGATTCTGAAATAAAGGAAAAAGCTTCATTGCAGTTGCGTAAAAGTAAAGAATGTGCAGCAGTGTGAGCCTAATTCTTAGGTCTCTATGTAAATCTAAGCCCAGTAAGTCAACAGTGATCATGTGACTGGTTGAAGCTGAAATACGAGAGAAACCGTTTTCTTACCGTCTACGTCACCAGCTGCAGTTGTTTTACACGCTGCGTCTTTTTTTCCTCTTCCTGACGTCAGGTGACTGAAGGCTGCCACCTCAGCTGTCTGGACGAGCAGGTCCAGGGAAAAGGATTCTGTGCGGCTCCATCGTGGGACCCGGTCACCGGTTGGGGGACGCCAGACTTTGCCTCCCTGCAGGGATTCCTCTCTGAGTAAACCGCTGCATTTCATTGGCTGAGAGCAGATCTAATGATAATAATAATAATAATAATATCCAGACTGTTGATTCAAAGACTGAGGCCAATGTGAAGATCAACTTTCAAATCTCAAGGAACGTTTTTATTAACTCATCATTACTGCTCTTTATTACAGATTGAACTCAACAGCATTGATCTTTTTTTTTTAGGGCTTTAACTGTTAAAATGTTTTAAAAATCAGGATAAAAAAAGCTGATGCACTGTTTGTGTTTTTATTAAAGAAACTAGAAAGATTTATTGGGTGACTTTAGCATCAGGCTGTAAAGATTACTTCAGGTACTATAAATTGAACTTGTAAGTGGATAAAATGTTTTGCCGTCGTAAATTAAAGGTCCTATATCATGCAAATCACCTTTTTTGAGCTTTTGACCCTGTTTCAACTTTAATTCCTTATCAAAAACACCCCCTAAGTATTACTAGGTTCCTTCCTGCTTCCCCGCCCCCTTCTGAAAAATGAGCGATGTTCCGAACCGACGTCACAACGTCTGAACCGCCCCCTCCAGGAAGTGCCTGCTGCCGAAGCCGCGCCTCCACAGTGAATATACACGCTCACTTTCTCGGCTCTAAAGGCACGCGCCGTGAAACTACACAGACAAAGAAGAAAAGAAGATATTTTTTGATGGACTCTGGGACGAGAACGTAAGGCTCCACAGAACTACGCCCCTCCATCTGTAGAAATGTGTTTACAAAGTGTGGTGGGCGTGTCTGTTGCCCACGCTGCCGTGTTCTAAGGCTACGTCATGAAATGGGAGGCACTCACACGGGGTGAGGCGGCGCTCTAGGAAAACCGTGCTTTTCAACTTCCGGGTTGAAAGAAAGTAAGTCAAATTTCTTAATAAATTTGTATTTTATTTTGCAAAATGTAAAATATTACCCATATGTGGCTGTAGTTTAATAAGGAAGGTCTTAAAAAAAGCATGATATAGGACTTTTAAGATTCATGAGCTGGTTTTTTGTTTTTATCTATTACTTTATAATAATAACATAGTAGATTAAACAGGGTTAAGGAGCAGCAGGACATTTCATGACTAATTTTTACTGTTTGTCATTTATCTATCTCACAATATGCACTGGAATGTGTGAGTCTATAAAGATTCACCATGTTACCTACAGGAACTGTTTTAATTCTTTATCGTTTGACTGTAAATCACCAAATGTGATGTTTGCGATGAGTGTAAATGCATGTTGTGTGTAGAAGAATTTTATTAAAGTTTATTTTTAAAATTCTTGAATGTAAGACTGTTAATTTATCAAAAAGTCAAATAACCCCAAATGCATGTTATTTTTACAGTTTTTTACAGTAAAAAAACAAACTATGACTAGTAAAATAATTGTACTTTTTTTAAGAGAGAAGAAATTTTGATCACTGATCCAGATAACGGCCAATATGTGAACAAAAAAGTTTTGGCATTTCTGCCCCGAGTGTTCTTAATAAATGATGTATTACTTATTAGAAAATGATCAATCCTTGTGTAATTACAAAAAAAATCCAGAGTTTTCTTAAATATGGTGTAAAACAGAGAGAGAACACAATGCTTTAAAGAATAAGATTTGACTTGCACTGCAAATCCTAATCAACGATCCATGACTCCAATCATGTTATAAAAAAAAACAAAAAGCGGTGAAAGTGCAGCAGTGAACCTGTAAGACAGGAAATACTAACGTGTTGTGTATGCAACCATAAAACGTTGGACTTCCTTTCAATTTGTTTTACAAAACAGGGAAATGTTTGTTGAATCAGTCATCAGTACACACACGCACACACACGCACACACAACTAAACCATGTGTTTACAGACCTGAACTTCAACTAAAAAAGCTTCTAACTGAGGAACGTGTGATCAAACCCCTGCTGATGTTTGCCTTTCTGACATCAAAGGTTTCTAACGAACAAATTTAACAAAACATGAAAGCGGAACTTGTCCTGAGTGTTTTTATTATTTCATTTGGAGCCGTTCAATGATTTACTTCCCAATAACTGCCGTACTAAAACAACTCTTGATGCCACCGTTTTTTAGAATGACGGTTTTGCGTTCATAATGCAAGGAGGGTAGAGAATTAAATCAAAGCGGTTTAATCAGAGATCACTGATAAAAGTTACTTAGCTATTTATCTACGCAACTGTGATGTGGAATTGTGGAAAATAAAACTTTTCAAAGACCACTTAGGGCAACACACAATTGAGGGGGGGGGAGGGGAAACAAAAGGAAAACCTCTTGATGAAGAACTACAAAAGCAATGGGACTACATACATTATCACAGAGCTTATGTCAAACAGTGTACAATGTGCACACGTGGGAAAAGTACAAAATTGAAAAACTATTCATCATTAAGGGTCAATATAGATTTAGACAAACATTGACTGCGTGCCAGGGTATAAATACGTGTTTTAGGTGCAGATCCAAAGAAGAAGAAACCACCGACAGTTCCTCCAATCAGGAGCTGAGCTGAGGCCTGAGGGGGCGGGGCTTCTCATCAGTTACTTGTTGAGGCCTCCACGTGTGTGTGTGTGTATCAAAAAAAGTTTACAGATGTAATTTGTTTGTTTTAACCTTCGACCTCGAGGCAAAAACAAAGAGACTTGTGATCCATCAGCGAAGCAGGAAACGGGACATGGAGTCTGTCCATCAGACGAGCCAAACAATAACAGGACAAATCCTCCAGTGTGTGTCACGTCATCCCAACCACTCACTGGTTGTTTTTGGCTTTGGCGTGTGTGAGGATGTGCGACTTCAGGTTAGTGGACTGGGCAAATTTTTTGTTGCAGCCGTCAAAGGGACACACGTACGGGCGGTCGCCGGTGTGAATACGGACGTGTGTGCGTAAGTTAAAGTCCAGAGAAAACCTCTTCCCACAGCCTTCAAATGTGCACTGGAGAAAAAAGATAGACACGAGTCTCAACTGGGCTCACAGACAAAAAGAGCAACACATTGTCCTAGACATACTGATCTGATCACATTATTATTTCCTTTGATGTGCATTGATTGAAGTATGTAAATGTTTTAGCGACTACAACTCCCTTTATTCATGGATTAATCCTACACCATGAAATTATACATCTTGACTAGAGCTGGGCAATATATTGAGATTTAAGATATATATCGAGTTTTCTATCTTGGCGATACAGAAAATGACAATATCGCCTTCTATATCGATAATATTTCCTATAGCCTTTTTTGTATTAAAATACTTGTTTTACGAGTCCCTTTTTTCACTACTTTTCAGAAGAGCATGAAAAGCACAGATATATGGTTTACTGAGTGCGTTCTAACCCAGACCTTCCCCTAAACAAGCCTCACTACAGAACTCACTCACACATGCTGTCCCCAATATGAGAAAAAGCCAAAATTGTCACATAATTTACAACTGTTTGTTAATAAATGTCTGTGACATTTTGCGTCAGCAAATTTAACCCAAAATTGTCTTTCTGGTAAGAATTCATTTGAAATTAAATTATCAAGATTTATATTGTATATCGCCATTTTGAGAAAAAAGTATCATGATATGAGCCATTAGTGGCACATATTGTGCAGCTGTTTGTTAATAAATGTGCCTGTGTGCCTGTAGTTGCAAAATTTTTAACTGACCAAATAAAAAGTGTAAGTACACCTTAAAAACATTTTCAGATTTAGCATTTGTAGTTGTAAAATGTCAGAGTGAGTGCCCCCTATGGGTTGAACGCTGGCTATTACAATTAAATTGTGCTGTGACTTGGTGAGTGGGCGTGTCTTAACTACTCTAGGAGCAACGCCCATAATCAAAGCTTTTTTTAAGTTCCCCTTAGAGGCCGGTCAGCAAAACCCTGGGGGTGTACCGTACTAAAACTTTAACTAACAAATACGACATGATACACTAGAGTCCAATTAATGTAATTGAGGCCATTACATGTATAAACAGGCTGAGACTGTCTCTACAGGTCACATTATGATAAACAGGTTAAAATGGGGTTTTTTAGTGTGTATTTATTTACATTTATTAGTGTTTTTACTGATTTCTGCCATTTAATGTTCAACTCAACCAACTGTTCCACATTGTGCAGTGAAGGAAAAAGCTGGTTATGGCTCTGTAAAAGGATTAGCAGCTTAACTTTAGAACAGGCCATGTGTCCAATGAGCAGGGAGTGTTTACAGAAGGCAGATAATGTGTTTGCTTATCTGATGGTTAACACAAAGTGTGTCCTGTCCCCTGCTGGGAGCCTGTGTGTGTGAGAGAGAGCATATGCAAACCTGTCTGTGGTGTGTGGGTTTGTGTATGTTTGTGCATCCTTGTGCAAAGAGAATCAACCTGACTCTCCAAGCTATTGTCCTGAGCTACAACTGATCATCAGAAATAATAACTGGGAAATTCCGCTTGGTTCATTAAAGCTGCCTGATACCACAATCATTTTTATTACATTAAATTAGTGCATGCCTCATTGATCAAAGAATACAACATCATTTAATCTCACAACTAAGGAAAAAACTCAAAATTGTCATTTGGAAGTAGGGGTGAGCATTGGCAAGGATGGTGCAATACGACACACATCACGATACAATATCATGATATCGCAATATTCCACACAGTTAATATCAACATTAAACATAGGGATGAAAAATCAAGTTGCTGTATATGTTTATCAGAAGACAAATTGTGTCAAAACTATTTGCTTCAAAACATCCTATTTATTATTATTATTATTATTATTATTATTATTATTATATCTACGGTACCATCTACAGGAGTGGAGGTACCGAAGTGGCACAATTTTCAAGGTTTTTATGTAGGAAGAGGAGCTGGTCAACATGCCCAGTCGTTAGGAAAGAAAATGTGAAAAATACAAGAAGAAAAACATTGATTAAATATATATAAAAAGATTTATTTTTTCACACCAATATTTGGAAGTGTGGAGTTTCATAACCACTGTAAACACTTTACTTCTTGTCATTTATGCATTGCATTGTGGGATGTGGAGTCGTGGAGATAGATACATAAAAGTGTTTTTACTTCATTCCAATATCAAAAGGAACGCCAGGAACAAACTAGAACAAAAATGGTGTCAAGCCAAACACTGTAATTTTTGTCTAGCAAAGAAACACGAGTGTTTACGGTGGAAATGAAAAAAACTTTCATTCAGCAGTTACAATATTTTTTCCTTTCTTTTTGGAATAAATGATGTTCAATTCATGATTATATCTAATATAAATTATTGCAGTTAGCAGCTTTAATTTAAAAAAAACCCAGCATTACAATAACAATAAAAAGGTATGAACCAAAACGATCTTGTTACCTGTTATTTGAATGAAAAAAAAAATTGCCAAAAACTTATTTTTTCCAAAACATCTTCCAAGGAAAAACATTTGTATATGAAATCGTGAAGTGTCACAGGTACATGTGAGTAGTAGTGAACCTAATGGAGCTGTGTGTATTTCCTGCCAATGAACTGACCTGGAAAGGTTTTTCTCCCGTGTGAACGAGCTGATGTCTCTTCAGTTTTGAACTCTCCACAAACGCTTTGCCGCACTCGGCACAAACGTGCACGCGAGGCCCGTGTGTGTGTAGGTGTTTCCTCATCGCTGAGTTGTCCCTGAACATCTTCGTACATCCCTACGAGGAAAAAAAAAAAAAAAACAAACATCAGAGGGTGTTTACACTGACATTATAAAAATGTATACTAACCTGACAGTTCATGCATGGCTAAAGTCAATAATGACAAAACTAGAGCTGTCAATTTTTTTTCCATTTTTCAAATCGCGATTAATCGCACCTTTTGCATTTGATTAATCGCAATTGTTTATTTCCATGTTTCTAAAGAGAAAAAAAAGAGGCAGTATTGAAAAAACGTTTTCTATTTTTGAAAATGCCAGACAGACATCTTGAACAATTCTGCAATATTGCACAAAAATAGTGGTGATATAAACATACAGTAAAAACTGTTAACATTGGTTATAAACATTTTAGTTTTGTAAACATGTTAGTTTTGTAAACATTTTAGTTTTGTAATGCTATTTAAGTGAACTGCTTGAGATCATATATTTAAGATGATCTTCCTTCAACCAGTTACTTGAGAAAACAAGCTTATTAACATTCATATTCAACTTATTATCAACACCCCAAAGTTGGTCGAGCCAATAAGAGCCCAACAGGAAAAAACGTCATATCCCCTGCACTAAGCAGTATCAAAACAAACATGGCGGCCGATACGGACAAGACCATTGCAGCTGTGTTCTGCGCTGTTTTAAAACACCTGGATATAATGTTGAAACCACAACAAGAAGAGGCTTTAAAAAACGAAGTCTGTACCGTAACCGTACTACACGCTGTTTTCGACAGTTGGCTCCGTTTAGGGAAAAAGAACTACTACGCTAGTCACGCTATTGTCGTCACGTCCGCTCATTGTTTGATTGGTTACTCTGTGTTTGCCCCACCCACTCATCCACCAGAACTCAAACGCCTAGTGAACGCTGGATTCCAGGCTATAGTCATACATACAGACAATGCGATTATTCTGCATTCAAATATAGTGAATGCGTTAATGTAGAACGATTAATCGCACGCGTTAACGCGTTAAATTTGACAGCCCTAGAAAAAAATACAACCTGGCAAGTGACCGAGTGTGTCAGAGTTTTTTTTTTTTTTGTGTGTGTCAGAGTTTAAATCCTTCAAATAGTTGTGCTCACATCAAAGGTACAAACTGAATAATGCTCACTTTATGTGGACACGCTATCGTCCTGGGAGCGTCGTCTTCTTTTACTTTTCTTGGCTTCATTCTGCAACAAAAACAACAACCAAGTAATCCGTTTTAAACACATCGTACTCATTACATCCCAGAATCTTATTCTGTTCTAAATCAAATACTGATGTACACACTTTAGGATGTCATACTGAGTTGATTTACCCGACTAACACTGACTTTTCTGTCTTTGATTGTGGCATTTGGCACAAAACATTCCAACTAACCGTGCAAACTCTGCCAGCTGTTTGGGGTCGGACAGGTCGATGCCTGGGATTCCTCCAGGAGGAAGTTTCTTCCCCGTCATGTATTCGGAATAATCGGGCGGCGAGTTTTCTCCCACAATCTGCTCCTCGTGGTCGATGTCCTTCTTATCATCTGCAAGTGAAGTGGCACAAAGATAAGACATAACTTCTGTTTGTGTTGAGGTTAACATTTAACGTGGATTAAAGGCAGACTTTGTTTTGTCTTTGTGATGGTGTTTTACATGTGCACGAACTTCAACATTGGTCCATCTTAATACAAAGGATCGGATATCACGCCGCAAGCAGCATTTTCCAACTTTTTTGAGGTAAGAAGTGATGTTAAGAGTGTTTTTTTTTTTTAGGTTAGGCACTGTCGTTGGACAAGAAGCACAAGCTCACAGTTTGGTCCGATATAAGCAAAAATATTATATCAAATTAAAAAATAAATATACTACTTTACACATTTGTTCATTCTTAAAACATTATTTTAAATGCGAAATGCAATCCTCGGGAAGTTACATCTTTGTAAACCCAAACTTAGCCATAATGTAGCTGATGTTGAGAGTGTGTTTTATGAAATTCTTTGCCAATCAAAACAGAAGCATATTTTCTAGGTTAGGCACTGTCGTTGAACAAGAAGGACAAGCTCCCATTCTACAGTTTAATTCACAATGAAGGGGATGTACAGTGAGTGTGCAGTTCTCAAGTTTCTCAGGCTGCCATGAACTTTACTGTTCCAAATTATGTACAAGTTACTATACAAATAGCTTAAAATGCAATAAAGTGAATTTAACAGCACGACCACATAATTATGACAGTAAAATATGCATCTTCCCATTTCATTGTTTTCTTCAAGTAGTTGCAGCCTATAATATAACTCGCTAGTATACTGACAGTGACCAATATGCACTGTACCTTCCAACACTTCAGATATTCTCATCCATGTTTTATTACAATAATATGTTGATTTTTTTAAAAATAAATCATTTTGTGAAGCATTATAATGAGTTGCTACCAGAAAGTCATTTAGAGTGGAGAGACATTTCAGTTGTATAAGACTTTAATTAAATTGCACAAAATAGACAACATTGCAGTATTTGAGCTGACCAACATATCTGTCCATATAATGTGATTGTTATGAATAGACTAATAATCGGCACAGCAGATTATATCAGCCAAAAATCTGCATTTTTGTTTGTATATATATATATATATATATATATATATATATATATATATATAATATCGACTGTTTTCCCCCCGACAGACAAAATAAGTTTATTTTAAAAGGCGCTCCTTTGGCTCCTATACAGACGTGTCTCTCTGCTTTAAGTCATCACTCTTAGTTTAAGGTCTTTTCAAATCATAGATCAGTGTACAAAATACAAACAAAACAAACTGTACTCAGTCTAATCCTAGGTGTGTTCTTCTAAATGTCAACACCAAAATTTAAATTTCTACAGCAAATTAATATTGGTTATTCGTTACCTTGATTACAAATAATCAATATTGGTAGATCATTAATTGTTTTTTTTTGTTTTATTTGTATCATTATCATTACTTTTATATTAGTATTATTAAGTGTTCCAAACTGATATTGGTCGGATATCAGCAAATATATAAAATGAAAATAAAATAATTATAAATAAATAAATTGACTACTTTGCACAATTTTTCATTCTTAAACCATTATTTTAAATGTGAAAAGCAATCCTCAGGAAGTTGCTCATTGTATGCCCAAACTTGGCCATTATACAGCTGATTCTGATTAAGTCTCAAACATATATTACTAAAAAAAAAAATTTATTTCGTGCATATATTATGTTTTATTAAGTTAAAATCTTAAGTTTAAAAATGCGATTGCCGAGCTGTCCTTGAACGCCGCACAGAGCCAGTTGTAGTGAAGTGCGTCACGCGGCCTCTCGGACATACACCCGCTCCCACCGCCGCCATCTTCGTCGGCCAAATAAACGCCATTTTTTCGGGCCGCCATACTTTCCAGACCGGGGAAATATGGCGGCGCCCATCAACACATAAAACATGGCTTCCTTTAAAAACAAAAACATTTGAAGAGGGGTTTGGGTGACATGGACTTGGGGAAAGGCTCGTAGTTTGAGCGGAGCATAAGGCCTGGTCTAGGCCGCACACAGCCTGAGAACAAAGCAACGGGCTACGGTGCAGCTTTTCACACTGAACTTACCCGAAGCCCACATAGTGACTGAAAACTCCCCCTCCAGAGTCTTTATCTGCACCTGCTTCTGCTCCCACTTCCTGCCCATCTCTCCGCCGCTCAGATAGCTCTTTTTGCCCGCTTTCTTCCCGGTGCCAGCCCGCCTCACTCGGCCTGAGGACGAGCTTTTCCCGGCCACGGTAACCAGAGTCTGTTCGATATAGTCCTCTTCCACGGCGGGCACCGGGATGAGGATCTGGTCGTCGTAACCATCATCCGTGTGCAGCTCTGAGTCGTCCTCTCCGACCACCTCCTCCCTGGTTTGCACCAGAATGACTTCTTGGTGCGGATGCAGGGAGTGCGGGTCGTCCAGCGGCTGTAAGGCGATCATCTGCTGGTGCTCTCCGTCCTCTCCCACCACCGTGGTCTCGATTGTCTCTACCTCGATTTCGTGCAGTTCAACTATCTCCGCTGGCATTTCAGTCCCGTCCGTTTCTATGTACAGGGTGTCCCCGGACGCCATGGTTTCTCTTCTGAGTAACAGCCTGGGTTTTAAACACAGTCTCCTTCTCTTCCCTTTCAGCCTTCCTCCTCCCCAACAACAACTCTGCTCCTGCTGCTCTCGTCCAACAAACGCTCCACTTACCAAGTCTCGCGAGATCTCAGCGAATTTGTTCCACTGAAGAAAAGCATGAAAAAGCAAATTAACACCACTATCACAGGTGTATTGTTACTTTCTACCCAAGCAGAAATAATTGTTACTTGATTGAAATTGTACTCAAGTATAAGTAAAAGTAAATCCTACATAAAATACTCCAGTATAAGTAAAGCTGTAGCTCAATTAAATAGTACTCAAAGTAGAAATGACTACTTATTAACCCCCATTGTTTTCCTCTTCTATTTCCAACATGACATGGATACAAATAAACACACACACATTTACTAATACATAAATAAATTGATTACTCAAGCAATTACTACTAAAATCACTAACTCATAACTGTTTACTTTACAAACTAGGATACATAAACAATACAATAGCTTGACAGTAGCATCGATTTGAATTTTTAAAAGTTGTTTAGTGCACCCTTCAAAAAAAAAAAACAAAAAAAAAAAATCAAACAAAAAAAGAACACAATTTAAAAAAAAAAAAAAAAAAAAGGCTTGAATATATTTTTCTTAAAAAAAACAAAAAAGTTTTAATCAAAGAAAAAAAAAGTGAAAACTTTTCTGGGTGTTTTTTTTAAAAATTTATTTATTTAAAGCGCAACGAGATGATATATTTAATATATTTATATATTAATAGTTTTTTTTTTTTGTGACATTCTTTTTTGGTTAAAGTCACATTTAAAAAAAAAAAAAAAATGAATAACCTAGATACAAATCTACCTCTATAGACATATCTAGCCTGCAGCAGGTGCACAGACGTCCCCCAGAGGCAGTGGGCGGAGCCACAGTTACACTTTCCACCTGTACCTCGGACAGTGGGCGTGGCCCGATACTGAAGGTGTAATGATACACATAAACTCCCCCACAAAGCCCTGGCTCTCACACACACACACACAGACACACACACAGAGGGACGCAATGGGGAAGTCTGGAGGAAGAGGAGACTTTGAATGGGTTTACGACGACCAGCCGCACACTTCAAGGAGAAAGCAGATTCTAGGTAAGACCAAAAATATTGAAATACATAAATAAAGGGCATCATCACGCACCGCACGTGTTGTATTTAAAGTTCAAGTGAAACTATGGAGGCGGAGGATTTCTTAAAGAATAAACTTCATGTTGTGATAATCCACAGCCGGTTCGACCTGTTCACAGGTTTGTTGCTTGCTCCACAAAACAGAAGATGCAGGGAAGACTTTGAAACTGACACTGTTGAAGATAATCATACAACCCCACACAAACACGCTATTTACATAGACTTTTTATTCATTTATTTGAAAAGGATATTCATTATTTTAGTTCATTTCTTTTTTTTTTTTTTTTTTAAAAGATGAATCCTAAAGTTTAAGCTTTTCAACTTCTTGGGAGTTCTTGGGTTTCTCACATGTACTTGTATACACATTAGATCAGTGGTTCCCAACCTTTTTCTTGTCATTTATAAATCACAAATTTCCCCCTAAAATCAGTTTTTGAACATGTTTGTTATACTGTGTTACAAATACCGAGTTGCCATATGGTTTAGAGCACAATGTGACTCAGAGTTACCAGTTCAATTATTGTTCTTTGATTTAGATTTGTATTTGAGACAGTGAAAGTATAGAATACAGTTGTTTGAGATTGTGTATAGTATTTTATTATTATTATTATTTATTTTATATTTATTTTATTTGAAAATGATCAATACCTTTAAAAAAAATTAATTTTTTTTATTATTACTAGACATTTTAGGTGACCCTATTTTTTTCCCCAGGTGACCCCAAATGGGGTTGCGACACCAAGGTTGAAAAACTGTGCATTAGATACTATGGAAACCATTTTTCTGATTCATTGACTGTCGATGGAAGATTCTCTAATCGCAGTTTAAACACTGATTTATATGAACGTAGACCTGCACTATCAATGACAAGAATGTTGTAGTTTAGCTTTAGTTTTGTGACATTTTACATAACACAAAAAAATTAGCAAATTAAAAAAAGAACCCAATTGATTTATTTTAGCACGGACATAATGATACATTCTCTTTATGTAAACCTATCTGAGCCACTGTCATCTGTCATCCATCTTTCTCCATTATGAGACAATGGCAGCATATTGATAACAACTGCAGGTGACAGTGTCTTTAGTCTTGCCTGGTAACCAGACACATTAGTGGTTATGGAAAGTATGGGGGACAAAAGTGCACAGCAAGCTAGAATAACGCCTTTATGAGAGTCCTGTAAATCACACTTTATCTAAACTAAGGGGAAAAAACTCAATTTCTCTGTCTTCCACAATATTATTTAGAATATCTAAGGAATTTGTATTCTTTTAAGTAATTACCACTGAACCCTGTTTATGTGCATTTGATCCCAGCATGTTGTGTGTTTGCTCTGGTGTGAAACCAACAGACTCAGAGGATGGGTTTGTTGACACCAGAGTCCTGCATTATTAAAGCGTTTAGTTTTAATTATCCTGTAGCCCTGGGGTGGGTGGGGTCATTGTTCCTCCTCATGCTGTAACGTGTGGAACAATTTGATTGACAATAGCATTTCATTACTGTACATGGTTGGTGCGTTGGTTCCATGCTCAAAGGACAAGAGTTCATGGCAGTGACACATGAGAATATGCAACGTTGACAATTCAAATTAGACCCAATGATTCTGATTCTGATCAGAATCATCTAAAGAGGATTCTGATTCCCAAAAAGGTGAATATTGGGGGTAAAAGTGGGGAACCAAGCTTATTTTGGTCAATTTGTGTATATATGCTGATTGAGAATATCAATGTTCCCATGCTGTAACTTCAGCCCTTTAGCTCTTAAAGTGAAAATCAAAATAGCTGCCAAGGCAGTAGATTTTGGCCAATCTTTAGCATTTTACAGACAATCAATTTATATCCAGATTTTGATAATGTCGATTTATTTGGTCACATTTTCGTCAAATCAATTTGGGATGTTCTTAAAGTCGGTTACATTATGTTCGTTGATGATATTAGCAATACTTGTGAATGAAAGCATTCATTTGTGTTGGTGCAGATACGTTGTTCACTGGTAGCACAGTCATTGGCACGAGCATGAAATCATCTCTAAGCTAACCATGTCCATAAGCAGTTTTAAACAGTGAATATGAGCATGAAGGGCTTGAAATTCAGCTTGGGGACATGGATGTTCGGAATCAGCTTATCAAATTGATCTAAAACAGTGGTTCCCAAACAGGGGTACGTGAACTTCTAGGGGTACGGGAGCACATTGCAGGGGGTATTTGGTAAGATTTAACAATTTATTTAAAAATCATTGGGAAATGTTTCTAGTTCCTTTTCAGGCATTTTTTTTTGACAAATTCACCACAAATTAACAGTACTATCACTCAAAATACTATATTTTCTTGTAATTTATTGAAACATCCATCCATCCATCCATCTTCTCCCGCTTAGCCGTTTCCGGGTCGCGGGGGCAACATCCTCAGTAGGGAGGCCCAGACTTCCCTCTCCCCGGCCACTTCCTCCAGCTCCTCCGGGGGGACCCCGAGACGTCCCCGGGGCCTCCTTCCGGAGGGACGTGCCCTGAACGCCTCACTAGGGAGGCGTTCAGGTCCTCATCTGGCTCTTCTCGATGCGGAGGAGCAGCGACTCTACTTTGAGCCCCTCCCGAATGACTGAGCTTCATTTATTGAAACAGGATTATTTTATGCTGTAGAGGCCATTTTATCACACTTCTGACAATAGGAGACAATAATTAGCTATATTTTTTTTTTTACAAAGGAGACTGTATTTACTTACTATTGAAGTAATCACATAAAATTCCACTTTAAATTCGACTCATTGTTTTACGTTTTTACTTTAAATCTTAGAGAACCAATGTTTGAGACACATTTTGGGGTTTAAGGAGAGCCCACTGTTCCACAATGAAAATGCTTATGAAATTATGGAGAGGGTACTTATGATATGAAGAGGGGGTACACGGGACAAAAAAAGATTGGGAACCACGGGTCTAAAACCAACATGTTCCCCGCTTCTACCCCAATTTGCCGCTAGCCGCTAGTTCCAGCAATCTTTATAAGAATCCGGCCTAGTCTAAATTAGGACGTAATCAATATAATCTGTTGAAAGCCAAAATAAAAAATTGGCGAGAACGTAAAAGTTTACCAGCAGATTAGTTTGAGAAAACAACCCTTCATTCAGAAATGTAGGCGAGGTCAGAATGTTGTGCACAGGCTTTTTTTTATGGTGTTAGTTATTGATTCAACCTCATTGGAGCTAAAGTTGCAGAGTTCAAAACTCAGATTTTGATCGATGAGAAACTGATTTATGGGGAAAAGCAGCAGCAGAAGAAAAAAAAAGAAGTAATGGCGATGATGTTAGATGAGAGCGTGTTTACGAGTGATGGATTAATGGGACACAATGGAGGATTCTTTCAGGTTAACAATTAACTGAATAAGGAAGGTTCGCTCAGTCAAAGGGAGAATGACAAACAGTATAAAAGAGACGTCCTGGCTTTAGGTTTTGAATTTCCATATACAGGAAAGCGGAGAAGCATGTCACATTTGCATGTCACGCTCACCTGGATTTTGATTGGTCTAACACACGTGTCAAACTCAAGGTCTGGGGGTAAAAAAAAAAACAAACATTGGTACATTTACATTTGTAAATGACCAATAACTTCAGATTTTGATATCTGAGCCCCTCCAGATATAACAAATGAATCAGAGTCCACAACATTTGCTGAACTCAGTTTTCCACTTCTTATATTGCATAACGGCAGTCATTTTTAATTTCAAATTGTTAAAAGAAGTGTAAAATTTTTTCAAAATCTGGCAAGTTTTCCTGAAATTATTCCACAAAATTTCTCCAAAATCAGGGAAATCTATGGGAGGATCCGGCAAGGACTGATATACTCACATACTTTATTAAAATTATATATGGAAGTGCAAACCAGAGCACATTAATGTTGAATTTGCTCTTTTTTCCAACAATTTGGCCCCAGAACTAAAATGAGTTTGACAGATTAGTTAAATATGCTTCCCTAACTTGAATTGCACTGATTTTTTTAACATATACGGTGCGGAAAGATCAACAAATTTATGTCCAAGCGTATTATTACCATATGATTTCACTAACTCGTGCAGCACCTGAGTCACATTAAGGCTTTTACGGTGGTGGTAATAATTAGGGAGGGGGTGGTGGGGGATGGATTTCATCAGCACTTCTTGCCCATGTGTCCCGAGTGGTTAGATGTGTGAGGTTTAAATGACTTGCCTGTTACCTTCATATTGTTTTTCTCTCAGCAATACGACACCTCTGCAAATTAAACTTGACATTTGTGAGCGGGCGGATCCCAAGTGATGGCTGACGCCATCCAACGCGCTCTACTGTTAAAATATTACGTTAATGATTAACAGTGAATTACTCCTGGTACACAGTGTAGATCAACATTTTTGTTGTAGTTTATATAATGGGAGTCAAACATACAGTTTGTTATGCGCTAGTGTAATTATTAAATACAGCAACATAGGATTACCACAGTTCCAAATTGCGTTTCTCCCTTTTATAGATCCACTTTGGTTTGAAAATTCTTAAGATAAATCCATATTGTTCATAATTAGGCTTGCAAAGGGGCGGAAAATTTCTGGTAAATTTCCACTGGAACTTAACGTCCAGAATTTTGGGAATATTCACAAATACAATCTTTACATGGGAATTATTTTATCCAATGAACCAGAAATTGGGAGTAATTTTAAATAACTATCTTAAGTCCAGCAAGTTCATTCTGTCTTCTTTTTAAAAAAATAAATGTTAAAATTTCATTTATGCAGACAACTTATATCTCCTGACATGTTTCACCTCTGAGGAAGACTGGCAGATGACAGTCGAAACATGCTTCAACAAATTTCCTGAAAAACATTGGTCTGAATAAATGAAACTTTAACATATGAATAACTACAGTATCTTATTCAGACGTAAATATTAGCATTTCACACAGGGTTATATCATTAAAAGTTGGGAACTTTTCCATGGGTGCTAACGGGAATTAACATGAAATTTTCAAAATAAAAAGTTGACCCTGAACAGAAATGTTCAATATGGTTGGGAAAATGTATTTTAGCATCAGTTATTTAAGAATGATATCAAATTTCTGGTTAAATCCAAAGAATAATTCCCATATTTTTTAATATTCCCTAAATTCCTAAGCTTAACTACCCATTGAAATTGACTGGAAATATTGCATCTCTTTGCAACCTTATTAATAATACACAACTTTCACTTATGTAATATAACAAAAGCTAAAAGTAGGAATTATACTCATTTATAGGTTACTTTGTTGTGATTTGACTTTAGATCTAGATAAAGTGTATGTACGCCCTTTAAACAACACTCCTGATTTATATATTATATTCACTGTAATGATGTTGTTTGCCTTTATTGTTTGTCTTCAATATAAAATTTCTGTCTGATTGTCACTGACTTCTCTTTCTTCCATTGCTTTTTGTTTTTTTTAGCCAAGTATCCAGAGATTAAGTCGCTAATGGGTCCAGATCCACAGCTAAAATGGGTGGTATCAGGCATGGTTTTAACCCAGCTCCTGGCTTGTTACTTAGTCCGTGACCTCTCCTGGAAGTGGATCTTCTTCTGGTCCTACGCCTTTGGGGGCTGCATCAACCACTCCCTCACCCTGGCTATCCACGACATCTCACACAACGTGGCCTTTGGGAACAAACTGGCCAAGTGGAACCGCTGGTTTGCCATGTGGGCCAACCTGCCCATCGGACTGCCCTACTCCGCCTCCTTTAAGAAGTACCACATTGACCACCACAGATACCTGGGAGGGGACCAGCTCGACGTCGACATCCCTACGGACTTTGAAGGATGGTTCTTCTGTACTCCGGCCAGGAAGCTCGTTTGGCTTTTCCTTCAACCGTTTTTCTATGCCCTGCGGCCATTAGTGGTTAATCCCAAACCAGTGGGTCAGCTGGAGATCCAGAATGCAGTGGTTCAGATAGTGGTGGACAGCATCATCTATTATTTTTGGGGGCTGAAGCCCATTGTCTATCTCATTGCAGGATCTATTTTGTGCATGGGACTCCATCCCATCTCTGGACATTTCATAGCGGAGCATTACATGTTCCTGAAAGGTCACGAGACGTACTCCTACTACGGACCACTCAATCTGATCACCTTCAATGTGGGCTATCACATGGAGCACCATGACTTCCCCAGCATACCTGGCAGTAAACTACCTCAGGTGTGACTATCGTTCTTATGATTTATGCGTTCCAACAGTTGAACTTTGGACTTGAGTCATGCTTTCCATCTAAACTAAAGTGGAGCTCATTTAGGCTTATATCACCAGGAGTGGGAGCTGATAACTGCTGCCTGTCCTCTGATCTAAAACCAGGTCCACAAGAGCAATATGTCACTTATTACTCCAATCCACAGCAAAAAGTTAACAGTTCAATGATTTAATCTGGCATGCATACGCTTTAATGAGAAGTTTATTTGCAAAATTCCACAACGAGGTGAAAGTTAACATTTATCTTTAGCATGAGTCCTTAGTTCTTATCTCACCTTCTGTATCTGATTATCCTGCACACAGTTACATGGGTTTGTCTCTAGGTAGTGTCAGTGTTCAGAGACTTTGTCTGAGGTCTTTACTACCTCTCTGGCCTAAAGTTTCTTATCCCATTTTGGATTACTTTAAAATTCATGTCTATTACTAAGAGAATCTAATTGAGATTAATGTCAAAATTCCGGAGAAAAAACCCCCTCAAAATACGATATTGTGATAAAGGTTGAAGGTTTGCTAATGAAGTCAAATCTACAGAAGCTGACTAGAGCCAATTCACCATATGACAAACAGCAGATCTTGGCCGTCGTCTACATAATGGCGTGTATCGATGAATGCGTTAAACTAGCGATTCTCAACTGGTGGGTCTGTACCCAAAATCGCGAACCTCAAAAATAATTAAATACATAATGTCTCATGTTGGACTTGTCTTTTCTTTTGACAGGCATGCTGTTCAAGGCATACATGTTTTCAACAGCTATTTTTGAAAAACAAAATTTAATTAATTTAGGTCGCGATTTAGTGGCCAAATGTGGGTCCGCGGGTGAGACCAGTTGAGAACCACTGCGTTAAAATATACTTTGAAATTGGGTTTAATAACAAAGACATTCTTTCTTTTTAGCTCATAAACACTCAGACTGTGGTTTTGGCTCCGGTACCAACAGCTGCTACTAGTGTCAGTCCCTGTGGCTATTAATGAGCTACGGAAACAGATTAGGGCCAGTTTTGATGGAGACTGTTGTTGTATAGGTGAATTGGCTCCAGTCAGCTTCTGTAGATTTTACTTTTACAAAATACAAAATATTGGATTTTGAGTTTATTTTCGCAATTTCGACTTTAATCTCGCCTTTTCTACTTTAAATGTTGAGATTAAAGTTTTATTCTAAACATTTCAACTTTATTCTTGACATTATATTTTGACTTTATTCTCGACATTTCAACTTTATTCTGGACTCAATTTGCCCAAAAATATTTTGTCCATCAAAATTGCCACTAATCTGCTTTCATAAGAATCAAATAATATACAGATATTGATATTTAATGCTTAACATAATATTTTTGATTAGTTTTTACTGTTCACAAGCTCCTTAAAATTAATGTTTTATATTTAATAATGCTGCCTTTGCCAAGAGTCCAATAGAACCAAGAAACATGTCTTAATTGAGTTTTTCTTTTAAACTAAATGTGTGACTGCCTCATGTTATAGTGAATAATTTAAACTTAAATTTAAGTGAATAATAAAACAATAAATAGGTGTAACTGGATTTACACAGACATACAGGAAGTGAACATATTTGTCATTTTAAAATGATGCAAATAAGTCAGTTTTTCTGTTTTTTGTTTGGTTACATTATTACCTCATCCTCTCTTCTCATTGGCAGGTGAAGGAAATTGCATCAGAGTTTTATGACTCCTTGCCCCAACATTCCTCCTGGACCCGGGTGTTATGGGACTTTGTGTTTGACGACAGCATCGGGCCGTACGCCAGAATCAAACGGGAGTACAAGCTGAGCAAACAGGGATAGATGACACGATGATGACACAGTACTCCATTACCTTAGCAGGGCATTTTGACGTTTCCATCTCGTCCGCTGAACGCTCCCGCAGCGAATGAATGTGCAAGTTTTCCTCTCACACTGTTCTTCACGCTTGGATTAATTTGAGCCCATGGGAAATTCAAATACACGAGGACACGGAACGATAAGTCTTCTCCATTTCTAGTTAGACAAAAATTTACAGACATCAAAATAAATGAATGTTGATTTTTTTTTTGAAATGTTACTTTTAAACAAGGAGCTCGTTAAAGGCTTTCTTTCTCAATAGTCATCTGAAAGGAAACAAAAATTATATCATTCAGTCTGCCGTTACTAAACTAGTTTTTTAAAACAAAGGTCACATACATTCTCATGATGTTTACAATTGTTGTCACCATTTCCTGTGCCTTCCATTTAAATACAGTTGGAGGATCTAAACTAATAAGATAAATGAGAATATTTGGTGCAACGTGTCGCCTTTGTTGTGCAGAATTGTGCTGATGTGGAAAATGAGCGTTGAACCTTACCTTCCAGTAAGAGGAGCCTTTTCTTCAGTGAAGCCTCATCCTGCTTAAGCAGCTTTTAGAATTGAATAAATTACAGCAAAGCGGACGGGATAATAAAAATAATAAAAAGTGGCAATGAAATCTGTGTACTGTTTATTTGGTTATTCCGTTTTAAAACCAAATCAAAAGAACAAATAAACGGTGTGGTTATTTTGTTTCACTGACTTAAAACCTAAACAGAAATACAGAAAAAATTAAATTTAATATTCTGTTTCTGTGATATTTAGATATTTAAGGGAAACTAGGACAAGACCTTCATGTTTTAATCTCTCCACACAGAGGGGACCCACAGACGGGGGCAGACTTTACAACACATAATAAGTCACATTAGTGACGAACTGAAACGTTAATACATGAATAAATTAAAACAAAAAATGGATGCCATGCAAAACACAACACGATATGTGATTAAAGGAACCAAAGGTGGTGTAATGAATCTACTGGTGCTCCTTGTTTCTTGTGATCAATTTCCATGTGTGTTGACGTTTGCTGTTAGTGGCTAGCGATATTTTCAGTGCCCAATCCTTTCGGACCTGATAGTTCCGGATACTTTCAACGCATGCGTGAAACGCGTCTACATCCGGTTGGCCTATTTTACGGCATTTTGTTAACTATTTAAAAGGTTGAAACCCTGCTATTTAAAAACATCCATAAATGTATGTTTTGAGTGAATTCCGATTTATTTTGGTTTTTATTTTATTTTGTGTTTGATTTTTGATTGTCAATGTTATGTATTGTTGTTATTTAGTTTTAAAAAAGCAATTTACAATAAAAAAAAATCCACAAACAGTCACGTGTACTAATAAAATATTTAACCAACATCGTATGGTTGGTTTACATTCAATTATCACGTCCCAGGTGCTCTGTCATAAAGATTGCGAGTGAAGGAAGTGATGTTGTCTACGTGCATGCCAACATCCTGTTTATTTGGATACTATTTGGACCATAACACCGCAAAACAAAACATAAACGTGAGCAGCTTTTTACGAGCTAAAACATCCACAGACTGCATGAAAACATGAGCAGGAGAAGAAAACTGCTGAAATACATCTTAAACAGTTCTATTGTGTGCGGAGACCTTCCAGGACCTGTGGAGGAAAACCAGGGGCAGTGGACTTCCGTTCTCGCTCTAATTTCTCCGAAAATATCCAAATATCACACAAACAAAAAACTGAAAAATAAAAAACAAAAACTGAAAAACACGACTTAGCTGGTTTTTGATATTTCTGTTTGGGTTTTAAGTCAGTAAAATAAAATATCCACACCGTTTGTTATTTTGTTTGGTTTTAAAACGGAATAAGCAAAGAACGAACGATACACGGATTCAATAAATTGAATTAGGTTTGAATGCCTGAAGGTGCCGTTAAGTGAGGAAAAGATTGCTTCACAGCCTCTAATCCAGGCTGTTGTTCATACTTCTATTTAATAATATTTGTAAAACTACCATTAACCTTCTTACTATAAAGCATATCAATCCAGTTGTGTGTGTTGGTCTCTTATTCTTTGTGATAATCAGACACTTCAGTGGTTTTTTGTTCTATTTGGATGATTTTTTTTTACTTCCAGCTTGTAAATCAGAACATAGTTGAGAGCAGACAAAGTGGGTGAAAATGCAACAATTGATATTAATCTGAATCCTTTCTGTAAAGACACACTCGTTGGCCTACCCATTAACTTTCTGCACATTAACTCTGCATTTCCCTCTATATATTCACCACACTGCTATCATTATCAACATCTCATATAAGGAAACGGGAACCTTCATACAAACAAACCACTATAATAAATGTACCACCGTTAATATATATAGAATTTTTTTTTTTTCTCCAATAAAATCAAAAAAATAATTAAGGTAATTCATTGAGGTGGAGGGTGTCATGCATTACTTGGGAGGTTCACAAAGCATAGAGTGACTAAGATAGTACTACATTGGTTAATATGGAGGAAAAAAACCAGGTGGCACATTTACACTTTTGGGCCTGTATGGTGAACGATCCCCACGTTATAACCTTGGTCACACTGGAGTTGTAAAGCAGACTTTTTTTTTCTGATTCCTTCGCTCATTTTAAATGTTGTATAGGTGTCGGTTATGGAGAAAAGCAGATTATTGTTTACACTGTTTTTTTTTTCAGGGGAGAAAAGGTACACAACACCAGTATGAGCAAGGTGGGTTGAGGGCAGGTGTGTCTGCAGCACCAGTTTGCCCTATTTTTGTGCTTGTTATCAAAAAAAAAAAAAAGGATCCACTCACATAAATGATTATAAAATATAAAAAAACGTTGACCTAAGTGTGCAATATTCCTTTTTCCTTCCATATCAATAAAATACCCATTGTCATCAACAGCTTCATCATCACCACAATTTTTTTTTCTTTAAATAATAAAACAATTAAAAGATTTAAAAAAAAAAACTAAAAATATTTTCTTCTTGAGACTTTAACATAGAACAAAAAACAATAAAAAATAAAATTGCAACACTGGGGCTGAATGAGTCTAGGTGCACAGAGAGGAGCACGGAACCTGAAACTCAGCAAATGTGTCCGTCCATCCGTCCTTCAACCCGTTGCTTCATCCTCTGGTTTGAGTTCATCATCAGCACGTTAGTCTTTCAGGATTCGTCCGTCCCCGTCTTCTGACCTATGATCCGCTCGTTCGCTCCTTCCAAATCTCGCCGTCCAGCAAAACTTTTTAATGTTGGCAAAACGTCTCTGCAACTTGCATCGTGGCATCACAGAAACATTGAGAGAACATTCTCAGGTCCTCGTGTGTCTGTCGCTCTCCTCCTCCGTCACACTAGGATCAGATTAGGATTAGGATGTGCTGATTCTGCCAATTTCATGTCTGATGGCTGTGAGGAAGAAAAACTGTCAGAATCACAGAGTAGTGGGTTGTATGCAGGTCAGGGTTGGTCTCAATTATAATTATCATAATCATGCAGAGGTGTAAAAAGTATTGATATGTTCTACTAAAATAGAAGTACTGTTACTTGATTGACATTTTACACAAGTACAAGCAAGTCATACATAAAATACTTAAGTACAAGTAAAAAGTAGCTGAATTAATTAAACTCAGTTAAAAGTTACCAATACTTTCACCCTCACGTTATTTCTGGTAATAAATATTGCCTCTGTTCCCTTGCATACAGTAAACATCTCATGGAGAAACTTAAAAAAAGAAGAATTTGAATTTAAATTTATTTTCAACAAAGGCATCTGTATAAAATGGACAATTCTTTTTTTTTTAAAAAAAATAAAATAAAATAACGCATATGAATTAAATTCAAAATAATACAATTCTCAGACTAAGTATAGCTCCATTTCTAAACTCTAAAACTCTAAAATAATTAGCATTCAATGCTGTTTTGGTGGCGTGCATTACGTTTAATCTGATTGGTCGGCTATCATGTGATGCATTTGATTGTTGTCTGGTCATTTCACTTTTTTGTAGTTTCACAATATCAGCTGATCATTTTAAAACAAAAAACAATAATTTACTCAGTAAGTTGGGTGTAGAAATGTAATGATTTACTTTACTACTTTTAAAATGTACTTAAGTACAAGTAAAATTCCTGATTTAAAAATATACTCAAAAAAGTACGAGTACCCATAAAAGCAACACAATTACAGTAACGTAATCACGTATTTGATAATTCATTACAATTATGATGTAATCATAATGGTACTTGTAATTGTAAAAAATATTTTGCTGTTGTAATCATAATTGAATTGTAATTGAGTTATTTTGTAATTGTAATTAGCATGAAAATTCTATAAAAAAAAATGTCAATTACAACGCAAACCTGGGGAACCATGTTACAGTTCTACGTACAGTTCTACACATATGTAGTTCACAATGATTAAAAGAAAATCCATATGAAGCTTTCAAACATTTTACCATTTAAAAAAATTAAATAGAGGGGAATATTGACACAAAAAGGCTCAGACGCCCACATCAAAAATATTTAAAACCTATTTTTTCATTGAATAGGAAGCCTAACAAAGTAACCAATAGATGAGAAAGAAATTTGATGACAAATATTTGTTTTTAGTGTATTTTACAGCTGATTTAGGACCTGTTATCAAAAGAGATGCTAACAGAAAGCTAACACAAGAGGAAGGTTCACTTTTATTAGGTTATTCATTTCAGGCTCAGTAATTGAGATTAATTAGTAATTGGAAAAATGCAGGTCGCCGTAATGAAGATGTAATTGAACATGAATCATTAGAGACGTAATTGTAATTGAGAAATGTAAATTGACCCCAGGCTTTGTGAAGTGCTTTCTTTACCATGGATGATTTCATCTTTCACTTTATGCAGCTCTCTGACGACCTCGTCCAGGATTTCCTGAAGAGAAACAAATGTTAAACTGTGTGTAAGAGTCTTAAGGTGTGAATTTTTAAACTTTCTATCGCCAGTCTTCAGAAAAACAAAAAACACTCAGTTGTCTCACTAATCAGCTAAAATGTGGTCGGCTGTAGCAAAAGCTTATCCACACCAACCCATCACAAAAAAACTAATGTTACTATTTTTACTATACACATTCAATACATATTCAACACAAAGTTTTATATATACAGTTTATACATGCACATCAAACATATATACATACATACACACATACATAGTAATAATATACTATTTAATTACTCCACAAATTTCATCAATTACATTTTAAATACAAAATATAGTGAGGTAATATCTAAATTAATAATATTATCTATCACAATATATACCTTTTATTATGTTTATTAAGTATTAATATATTTTATACCATTATATACAGTACATCTTATATATATATATTATTGCTGTTCTAGGTGAAACTGGTGCTATTTTTTCTTATACCTACTAACTAAACAGTATATGACTTAAAAAGATTTTCAAATTGGTTGATGTTGGTGCTTTGTTTTGTTTTATCCTTCAGGCCACGTGTGTCAAACTCAAGGCCCGGGGGCCAAATCCAGGCCCTTTAGACCATCAAATTCGGCCCTCAGGAGAAAGTTAAAAAGACATACAAAATAATTCAGTTATAGATAAATCAGCTCAGATATCTAAATACAAAAATTCACAATATACAGAGGATCACAATTTTCCCATGCTTTTTACACATGACTGCAGGAACATCATTTTCCTGAAATTATATCACATAATTTCCACAAATAGTGTAAAATCACATTGGAATATTTGTGCAGAAATACACCAGTGTGCACAACAACAAAACACCAAAATAGACAAATATAATGAACACGGTAAAAATACAAAGGGAAACATTTGACACTATGAAGCGAGGCGATAAAAACACACATACAGCCTACTTAAAACTATACAACAATAAAACAATAAAGTGCAAGAAAAGCCTTCAAAGTGCTTTGTTCAGCCTAACAACAGCTTGTGAGAAGAAGCTGTTAACGTGGCGAGATGTCCTGCATCTCAACGAACGATATCTTCTCCAGGAGGGAAGGAGCTGGAACATGGCTTTACCAGGGTGGCCAGTACCAGAAGATGTCATTGATGATTCTCAGAGCTCGATTTAAGAGTCTGCAATCACAAAGAGCTCGTTTTCCCGCCTAAAATCTGCGGCCCACTTTAGCTCACACTGGTCCGTATTTGGCCCCTGAACTAAAATGAGTTTGACACCCCAGTTTTAGGCAGTTCCATATCTTACCCCAGTTTTCAATCCCTGAAAGTGAAAAGAGAGAACCAACACCCACCTGCTTCATTTTATCAAACTCTGTATCTGATTCGCTCGTACTGCCGATGGGCCTCACTCTGAAACACACACATTTTTCATTTCAATTAACCTGGTAAAAGCTTAGCGAGATACAAAATCTGTTTTTCAAATGAATTTAAGGATAAGATGACCCTCAATAACCTGAATATAGCATGTTTTTAACACATCTGTAGTCTTAAACAAAGCTGCGAGCTAACCCTTAGCGAACAGAAGACGTTAACTTAAGTTACGCACATTAAAGGACAAGGTGGGAATACTTTAAAACCGCAAACGTTATCAGGATTATATCAGCTAATCAACAGCCACTCCAAACTAAAGCACACTCCAGAGCGACAGACTTTGATCCAAGTCATTAAAAACCAACGTTTTCTAATCAGATCACACTTTTCAAACTCCGCCTCTACACGTCTGTGCAAACCTGGAAACCAGCGAGGATTTCTCTGCTGAGTTGGATCGCTCCCACGGCTTCTTCACAGCATCTAATTATGAGTAAAAAACACACAAAAGGAGAGAAAAAGAGAGATCACGATAGCTGTAAATATGTAACTGTTTGGAATAAATATTTCTCACTGATGATTTTTAGCCGTTCATGCGCTCATGGTGCAAAGTGAAAACCCTAAATAGTCACCACAAATACTGATTTAAAAATCTGAAACAAGCCTATGTATGTGTATTTTATATGTGTTTTAGAGCTTATCAGAGGTTATTTTAGCCTCAAGTAAATAGTGGCCAGGATATGAATATTAACTTAAAAGATTTAATCACATCAACACCTGGCTAAGCTAACAAGATACAAGCTGATATAAAATAATGACGTCCTTGAAGGCTTTTGTTTGGTTAGAGTTGAGTTTCATAATCAAATACATCTGTTAGGATCATAAAGGTAGCAACGGTTGGCTAACATGCTAATGTTAGCATTGAGAGGTTTATTGTTTGTAATAAAATGTAGCAACATGAAAAAATAAAATCTTGCCCCCCCTAAAAAAAGTTGTGAAATCCCTAAAAAATCTATTTTTTGTCAGTAAAAATGTATTGAGGGGCATTAGAATGGTCTTGATGAGTATTCAACATTATATATATATATATATATATATATAATTAAAGCTATTGTTATTATATATATAATAAATATAATAATAATAATAATAAGAATTATAATAATGCATTAGATTTATAAAGTGCCTTATTTTGATCACTCAAAGCACTTTACATGACATTATTCTTTCACTTAGATGTACAGTCCACTCATTAGAGAATTATATATATATATATAAACGTAGAAAGTGAAAAGAAGAGGTGATCCTCTACCTGTTGAGTTCTGCCCCCGACTGTTGGAGTCATCCTACAGAAAACACACCAGTAGCACATTACACCTCTGACACATAAATAACATACTTTTATCAGGAGGATATATATGTTTATATTATTATTAAAAATTTGATGTGGAGACTCTCTGATGACTTTTTTTTATTTGAACAGATTATGTAAACTTACGTCATCTGGCTTCTCTGAAGCTTTTCGTCTACAAAAAGGAAGAAAAAAAGAAGAATAAAAAGAATAATAAGAATAAAAATAAAAAGAATAGAAGAATACGAATACAAATAAAATGAATAAGAATAAAAAAAATAAAAAGAAGAAGATTTTTACTGCCAGCTTCTTTATCACATGGTTAAAAAAAGCTGTTGTTTTTCTGTGTATTTCTGTCGAACACAAGCTGTACCTGCGAGCTAGTAAGGCATTCATCTCCTGCATCAGCCCCTCCCCCCCACCACCACTGCCACCACTAGACCGGTTTGAGTCGCTTTTTCCACCAGAACCAGGTGGGCTGCTCTCATCCTGTAGAGAAAAAACAATCACACATCAGTCCCCACAGGAGCCACTCATAACATCATAACACATCAAACCAGAAGGACTGGATTTTCCCCCCACCCCACCCCCCAGAGGCTCACCCGATGCACTTTGCGTAGTTTGGCTCCAGCCAAAGCTGCAGCCAGCCCTGAGGGTTGGTGCTGGACTCCAGGGGGGGCACCGGGAGGCCCTCCACCAGCGGGCAGAGGAGGGGGCATGGGTGGGGGTACCGCCATCGGGGGCGGCGGCCCCGGAGGAGGAGGTGGTGCTGGAGGACCAACCATGGGTGCTGGAGCAGGAGGCGGAGCTACAGAGAGCATGGCCGGGTGCCCTGCAGACACAGGAGGGCCTGGGAAGGAAATATTAGTGTTTGGTTACCAAGTTAAGAGTTAAATTATTTATTTATTCATTTAACCACTCAGAAGTTTTCTATGAAGACTGATTTTTACATAATCCTCATTTTCTTAGTTTGATACTTTTATTCATATTGAGAACTTTTGGTAACACTTTACTTGAAGTTTTATTTATACATAAGGCTCGTTCCCTAAATGATGACACCTTTGGAGCTATGTTGGCATTTTTTGGGTTGGGGAGGGATCTAGTGGGGTTAGGGTAACGATCGACACTTATTGACAGCCTTCATGACACCTTATTCATGCTAATGATGGGTGCCATGTCATAATAATGACAGCGTAATGTCAGCCTTATGTATTTCCAACACTAATTATTTTACTTCCTTTGAAATATGTGTCAAACTCAAGGCCCGGGGGCCAAATCCAGCCCTTTACAGCATCTAATTCAGCCCCACAGGAGAAAGTAAAATGACAGAAAGCATGAATCATTGTGTAAATTACCAACTAATTCAGTTGTAGATATCTCAGCACCTCCAAATATTCAAATTCAATGAAACTCCCCAACATTTGCAGGGCTTATAGTTTTTCCGTGCTTATATCACACAATGGCAAGCAATTGTAGTCTCTATTTTACCAAAATCCTGCAATTTTCTTTTACTTATCTCACAAAATTTCCCCAAATTAGGTAAAAATCAAGCTTAGATCTTGCACGAACTGATGTCTGTCACTTATTGCTTGGCTATTGTTCATGCCTTTAAGATTTTATATATCATTTATACGTGGAAGTGCGAACTACGACACGTTCATGTTGAAATTGTGGCCTACTTGAAATCAAAGTGGTCCGTATTTGGCCCCTAAACTAAAATGAGTTCGACACCCCTGCCTTAGATTATTAGGGTTCCATTTAAAACATCTAGACATGGCAAATGTTTAAGTTTTAATTCAACAACAGGCTGAAGTCACATCAGAGGCTTGTAATTAGCCTGTAGGATGATGAAGAGCCCAAACACATTGTTAAAGCCATAAAACCACATGTTACACACTGTTACACGCCATCTAACAATTTTTTTTTTAATGTTAAATTAAAGCAGCGCAAAGTGCAGGAAAGATAAAACTGGCCATAACTTCTTCACAGACTGGGCTTCAGTACTTGAGCAGTGACTACAATCTAGGGAAATTATTTAAATGCTGTTTAATTAAAAAAAATGTTGCCATTTAATACAGTAAATTATTATCATGATTTCACTAAAGTAGCTGCAGACTATAAAGGTACTAAAAAATATTATGTGTTAAAGAAAACAAAATACCAATTTTTGCCATTTAGAAAAAAATGTTTATAGATGTCACGCCCCTTCATAGGTAAAGCACAGGAATTATTTTAAAAACCCAATAAAACCAGTCTGTGACTCCCATTTAGGTCCGACACACCAGTTGAGAATTGCTGTGTGTGTGTGAGTGTGTGTGTGTGTGTGTGTGTGTGTGTGTGTGTGTGTGTGTGTGAGAGAGAGAGAGCTGAGGGCGTGTTTAAGATTTATAGATTGTGTACATTTTGAAAATAATTGTCTACCTGTGTGGGTGTGGTGCTGCCATTAGCGCGCTAACATTTGCACACCTGACCTTGTCGGTCTGACATTCTGCACATGCACAAACACACACACACACACAAACACACACACACACACACACACAACACGCCTCTGCTGAGAGACAATCTCCTCCTCTCTCCTCCACATACTTACTGCTGCTGGCCATGAGGGCTGTCTGGGGAACAGGGGAGGGGGTCTTCTTGGGCGAGCCCCCGTCTGACATGGCAGTGTAAGAGGGGGGTGAGGAAGAAGTGGAGGAAGTGGAAGTGTTGGGGGGCTGAGTCTGCTGGTGGTACACCTGCTGCTGCTGCTGATGCTGCTGTGGGTGGAAGGTGGAGGGGTACTGGGGCTGGTGGCCTGGGGGTGCCTGAGCTGACTGGGGGGGCATGTGCACAGCCTCACAGTACTGAGGTGTGTGCGGCAGATGCTGGGAGTGAGGGGAGTAGGAGCCATCCGGCTGGCCGTTGGAGTGAGGGTGGGGCTGCTGCTGCTGCTGCTGCTGGGGGTAATGGTGGGAGGTGGTCACAGTGTTAGGATCTAGAGGTGGGGGCTTCATTCTGGGGTTCAGAAGTGGAAGCGGGTGAGCTAATGGAAGCGTTGGCTGTGGGGGCAAGCCTTGCTTCATGTGCATGGCCATCATTATCGGGGGGGAAGAGGAGGGGGGCATCTGATTGTACATTTGCTGCAAATGGGAGGCAGACCAGGTGCCGTGTTTAGGGGGGAGCATGATGTCCTGCTGCTGCTGGTGGTGGAGGTGACGTGCTGCCGTGGGGGGGGACAGGGGGATCTGACGAACCTGTCGGCCCTGGGTCATCACACCCGCCTGCACCGGGGAGAAGGCTGAGGCAAGGGAGGTGGAGAGCTGTGAGGAGAGCTGGGCCTTGTCCCTAGCAGCCCCCACCTCTTTCTCCTGAGGGGGAGGGATGGATGATGGAGGAGAGGAGGCTACGCGGGCGTAGGAGGGTGGCAGTGTGCTAGCTCTGTACTGTCTGTACTCTGGAGGGGTGTCTGGGTGGGTGGGGGGAGTGGAGACTTTATATTGGAGAGTGGAAACGACTGTGACGGGTAAAGAGAGAGAGACAGAGTGAGAGAGAGAGAGAGAGAGAGAGAGAGAGAGAGGGGAAGAGGAGATGCATACGAAGACGAAGGAGGGCAACAAACAAAGGAAAACAGAAAAGAGAAAAACGTGAGAATGAAAAGCAACCAACTGAGCAACCAAGCAAGTAAAAAAGATGAGAAAAAACCAGGAGCAGTCAAAAAACATAAGCCAGCCGCAAATAAGAAAGAATTAAAAAATTATTACAAAAATAATAAGTAGCAGAATGCAACATGACTGAGCCATGATCAGAGAACATATGGCATTTCCCCCCAACAGTAGCTGGAAGAAAGAGATGGCAGTAGAGCATGTTGCAGGGACGGGAAGGTACTGATCCAGTCAGTGACACCGGGGGACAAAAGGGGGTGGGGGGATGTTTAAGTCTGTATGTGCACTAAATAGGGCAGACTTGAACATTTCTTATGTGTGCATGGATAAGAAGAAGAAAGCATAAAGACGGACTGGGGAGGTGTGGTTGAAACTAAAATGGGAACACAAACCACACGCAGGAAGCCTGTTTTCCCTGTTTATCAAGACACTGTTTTTCATCTATGAGGCATTCAATCAGCGGTTTCATTTGAGAAAGGACAGCGAGCTTTTACTGATCACACAGAGACGACACTACATTTAAACAGACAAAAAAAAAGGCCCTGTTAAATAAATAACCCTTTTACCTCCAGGCACTGATTAGCTATCACTGTGAGCGTGTACGTCTTTTCCTTTGGTCTCCATAGCGCCTTAGGTCTGTGACTCTGTGTGTGTTTATGACAGGGTGGGGCTGTGTTTGACTAAGGCTCACCTGATCCTGACGTCCGGCGCTCTCTCTCCTTCTGATGTTGCTCCATCATCCTATCAAGTGCAAGGTTGTCACTGCTTTTTTTTTTTTTTTTTTTTTTTTGTTAAAGTTCCAAACATTTCATTGATTAAATATCAACTCCACAGAGCAGTGCTGGGGTTGTTCATTTAATAAAACACATATAGAACACAGATGTATTCACCGCATTGGAACAGATGTGTTGCACTCAGGGTTGGGTTACAAATATGGCCTAATTATAATTTAAAAAATCTGTTGCTGTCGTGATCATAATTCAATTGTAATTGACTTTGATAATTGACTTTGTAATTGTAATTGCCATGAAAATTCTATTAAAATTGTCAATAATAATTAAACACAAAAACTGGGGAACCATGATACAGTTCTATGTACAGTTCTACACATATGTAGTTAATTATTAAAGCATATTTCATATCAAGCTCTCCCACATTTTACCATTTAAAAAAAATTATAAATCGAGCGGTATACTGACAGAAAAAAGCTCAGATGCTCACACCATAAACATTAAAACCTACATGTATATTTTCATTGATTAAGAAGCCAAACAATGTAACCAATAGATAGGAAATAAATTAGATGATATATATTTGTTTATAGTGTATTTTACAGCTGATTTTAGGACCCGTTATCATAAAAGATGCTAACAGTAAGCTAACACAAGAGAAAGGTTAAATTGGATTAGGTTATGTGATTCACGCTCTGTAATTGTAATTGAACTTTAGTAATTGAGAACATAATTGTGATTGACTTTCTGAGGATAAAAAATAATTCTTATTAGAAAAAAAAAAGCTGGTCACTGTAATTGTAATTTAATTGTGATTGAACATGGAATTGAAAACGTAATTGTAACTGAAAAATGTAATTGACCCCAACCCTGCACTGCACTTTGAATCATTTTAAATAGAAAACTCGAGAGTTTTTAGAGAGAACATGCAAACTCTGCATTGAAAAATCAGCTGATCTGACAAATTAGATAAATAACAAGTCAATTCATTTTTTCTTTTGTTATTTCTTACTGATTAGGACCTCATTTTGTTGCTAATGCAACATCACTGGAACTGTTTTCATATTGCTCCAAATAATATGGACTAATGCTCTTATCTGCCAAGACTGAGAAAAACAGTCTATACTAATTACTTTAACTTACGGAACAAACTGTCTAGGGACCTGAAAGACACGTCAACTTTAAACATATTTAAAACATCTTTGAAATCACATTTTTACCAATCTTAATGTATACTGTATATCATGTTTTTTTTTTTTTAATTAGTTTGTTGGTGTAATGAAAATGTGTCTTGATGTACCTTTTTATGTAATGTTTCTATATATTTTTAACTGTCTTTAATTTTTTTTTGTTCTTATACGTACTAGATTTTTTTTTTAATGAACCCCAGGTAGATTAGCAGCCGACACGGTGGAAGCTAATTGGGATCCAATGTAGAAATAAACAAATAAACAAAAAAACTAAAGGAAACCATTACAAAGTGCTTTACAGTATAAGCCTGGCTCAGTCTAGACCAGACATGGGCAACTGGAGGCCTCTGTGTAGTTTTGTGTGGCCCCCAAAGTTACAAATTACTCAAAAAACACCCACAAATATAGAAAATAATACCTATAAAAGACAAACAATAAATAAAATTACGACAACAAAAACACACAAAATGAGAGACTAATATACAAAACTGGACAAAACCTCGAATTACTGCGCCAATTGGTCATTATTCTAAATGCTGACATTAATGTTGATAATAAGGCCATCGGATCAGACAGTTTCCCATCTCTAGTCTAGACAATAAGCACTACTGTCGTTCAACCTAATTAATTAAAAACAGTGGAGAGCACTGAAGTAACTGAGATAAGTTGGGTAACAAAGTGTGAACTAGATAGAGAATATTTGAAGAATGTTACTTTTTTAAATTTATTTATTTATTTGTTTTTTTACAAGTTTGGCCACAATCATGACCCAAAAGACTGAGACCTGTTACATCCTCTTCGATACAAAGGGAGAACTGCTTCAACCTGGAATGCAGCTATCACCACTAATCTCTTCAGTGATGACAAAGGTTTTTTTGGTGAGAGATGGAATGTTTATTAGGTGTCTTTGATTGACACTATCTTCTACCCTGTCTACTATAATTGAGATCTACAGTAGATGTAAAAAGTCTACACACCCCTTTTCAAATGCCACATTTTTGTGATGTAAAAAACTGACACCAAGATAAATGAACTTTTTCCACCTTTATTGTGACCCATAACCTGTACAATGCAATTAAAAAATAAATTGAAACCTTTAAAGGGGAAAAAAAACCAACTTAAGATAACCTGGTTGCATAAATATGCACACCGTTAAACTAATACTTTGTTGAAGCACCCTTTGCTTTTATTACAGCACTCTGTCTGTTTGGGTAAGAGTCTATCAGTGTGGCACATCTTGATGAGGCAATATTTGCAAACCCTTCTTTACAAAACTGCTCCAAATGTGACAGATTGCGAGGGCATCTCCTGTGCACAGCCCTCTTCAGATCACCCCACAGATCAGATTCAGGTCTGGACTCTGGCTGAGCCATTCCAAAACCTCAATCTTATTCTGGTGAAGTTGATGTGGCTGTGTGCTTAGGGTCATTGTCGTGTTGAAAGATAAAGTTCCTCTTCATCTTCAGCTTTCTAACATACTGTAAGCCCGAAGGTTTTGTGCCAACACTGCCTTGCATTTGGAACTGTTCATAATTCCCTCCACCCTGACTAAGGTCCCAGTTCCAGTGAAAGAAAAACAGCCTCAAAGCATGATGCTGCCACCACCATGCTTCACTGTAGGTATGGTGTTCTTTTGGTGAATAGCAGTGTTGTTTTTGTGGGACCATAACACATTTTCCCACACGCGTTTGGCAGATTTCAAATGTGTTTTTGCAAAATTAAGTCAGGCTTGGATGTTTTTCTTCGTAAGATAAGGCTTTCATCTTGCCACCCTACCCCATAGCCCAGACATATAAAGAAGACGGTAGATTGTTGTCACATCTACGACACAGCCAGTACTTGCCAGAACTTCCTGCAGCTCCTTCAATGTTGCCGTCAGCCTCTTGGACGCCTCCCAGACCAGTTTTCTTCTGGTCTTGTCATCAATTTTGGACGGACGTCCTGTTCTTGGTAAAGTCACAGTTGCGCCATATTTTCTCCACTTGATGATGACTGTCTTCACTGTTTTCCACGTTATATTTACTTCCTTGGAAATTATTTTGTACCCTTCACCTGACTGATATCTTTGAACAATGAGATCCCTCTGATGCTTTGGAAGCTCTCTGCGGACCATGGCTTGTGCTGGAAGATGTGGCGACAAACGTGAGGAAAAACTACTAGAAGAGCTGAACTTTATTTGGAGTTATTCAGAGACACTTTAAATGGTGACAGGTGAGTAAGTGCTGACTCCAATTTAACATGAGTTTGAATGTGATTGGTTAAATCCGAACACAGCCCCGTCCCCAGTTATAAGAGGGTGTGCACATTTTTGCAACGGCATTCTCTCACTTTTTTATTTTTACTTCAGCTCCCTGAAAGGTTTCAGTTTGTTTTTCAATTGCATTGAACAAGTTATAGGTCACATTAAAGGTGGAAAAAATGTATTTATCTTGGTGTCATTTTTTTACATCACAAAAACCTGGCATTTAAACAGAGGTGTGTAGACTTTTTATATCCAATATCAAATCATTATTGGATAAATGTAGATTTTAGGCTGTTTTCAAACTGGTCACCATTATCATTTCTTTGATTGTACCTCCTTTGTGCCTCGCTTTCTTCGGAGGACGGCCCATTTTGGCGCTGAACAACTGGACCTGGTAGACAAAAAAGAAAAAAAAAAAGAAAAGAAATTATCAACAAAAACACAAGAATGATATTTAATTATTCCTGATTATTTTTTAAGATTAATACAGGAAAAACATGCCTCATGACAATAGCACATGGAAAACACATGATCATAACATCCATCCAGCCATCCATTTATTTATAATTATGAGAACTCATGTCCTGTAATGTAATATTTAAGTAGGTTTTACACTGAGACAGTCTCCAGTCTATTACTGGGCATGGGCTAACACACAGAAGTGAACAATTATGGGCATGAACATCAATCCATTTTTAGGAATAACGTCCATACTCATAAGCGACTGGGGTTTTTTTTAGTGTTCTAAGACAGTGTTTTTTAAAATGAGGGTTGCAACGAAAACATAAAAATATGGGGTTTTGTAATGTTTATTTTGAGTTAAAACTGTTAATCATAATAATGATGGATCTTCATTGGAACATGAACTGAAAATACAAGGTTCAGTCTTGGTCTTACAGCAGAAATGATAAAAACTATAAAAGTATATTCATTCAGGAGGCACTAAATTCTGTTTCATTCTACTTATTCACAACAGGATTCTTTAAAAAGTGTGTTATCACTCATTCATTCCATCAGTATGCCCTATAGCTTGAACAAAGCTTGATTGTTGTAAATATATAAATCATATCTGTATTTTTTTTTGGAAATATCTGTATCATATTTGTATATAAATTGTAAATTTGTATTATTATTAGTATTAGTATTATCTATCCTACTTTATTTTCGACTACTGTAATGTGTGTGTATCTGATCCTTATTTTTAAAAGTCTTTTACTTAATTATACACTTATTTATTTTTTATTCTTTCTTTCCTCTTTGTTAATGTTTTTATTGTGATTTTTTTTTCCCCTGTGGTTGTAACATAAGCAATTTCCCCCTGGGATTAATAAAGGAATTCTGATTCTGATTCTGATTGTGAAAAGAATGGATGAGTTTTAATTAACTGGGAATAATTGAGACCAATGGTATTACAAATTACAGTCATGCTCTGTAAATAAGTCTAAGTTGTGCTTAAACTTAAAATAAGCAACTCTGCCCTGCAGCAGCCTGTAAGTCATTTATATGGTGTAATCTGCCCAACATGTTGCAAACCACAGTCTTTTAAGTGCTAAACCACATGAGAAAGTAGCGCCAACACTACGGTATATTATGCAATTGGGTGCAAAATCTTGAGATAAATGTGAATATACTTCCCATGAAAGCGAACCAGAAAATAAAAAACGGCGTATTGATCTTAAATATATATATTAGTGCTGTTTAATGAGGGTTTTTTAGTGGTTGGGGGCAGTTTTACACTTAAACACAACCAGCAGAGTCAGGGCCTCATTCTGGAGAAGCTATTAACAGAGAGCACTTATCAGATATCAGCAGAATACCAGTCATTAAACTTCAACACCCACTGACGCAGCGAGATCAGCCTCTGGGGATATTTTGGTTTATACTGGTAGGAGCACAGTGTGGATAGCATGGGGTAGAAGAGCGTTTCAGGAGTTCCATTAGAAATAACAAACCAAACTGGACTATTCTTGCTTTTTAAGAAAGTAAAGCTGTGCAATCAAAATTTGATTAGGATTTTGAAACAAACTTCCACGATTTAGGGTTTTTTTTTTTGTTTTGTTTTGTACTTGATTTGAGTGTTTATTTATGTTTAAATATTATATTTTACATTGTTTTGTTCAAAAAAGAAATAACTTTTTGGTTGACAATTTTTTTTTTTTTTGAATAATCGCGATTTCAATTATGACTCATTTAATCGTGATTATAATTATTTTTTATTATAATTATATTTTTTAATTCTAGCAAGTTCATTTTGTCTTCTTTTTTGAATAATATGTTAAGGTTTCCTTTATTCAGGAAATTTACTTTAAATTTACTTTGATCCAATGACATGTTTTGACTGCCAAGTGTAAATCTTTTTTCACTGTTTTGATATTAGATTGATATCAGATGTCATAGGACATTATTACAGCACTTTCACTGTTTGAAGACAAAAATTCTTGACTGGAAAATGTATATTTTCTTGAATTTGTACAATTTTTAATCCATTATAGTTTTGATATGTAGTGTTCATCACACATTTCGTGCAAAGTTTTTAATTCATTTTTTATTATATTCAATAAAAATAATCAAAAAAAAAAGTCATAAGACATTGAATTTCTTTTGTCTTCACAAGTTCAATAAAAAGACATCACAGGTAATAACGATGAGTCAGAATAGCTAATATGAATACATAATTTATGTTTAAACTGCAACACGCAACAGGCAAAAATGCACTTTTTCATGAAACCCTGAGGGTGTGTGTGTGTGTGTGTGTGTGTTTCATTGCATCACTACAGTAAGTGAACCCACGTAGAAAATAAAATGCAGCAGTCAAGTGTTTTGCCTTGAAGACACTTTGTCCTCCTTGTCAACCTGACATTCCCCTAAAGTATGTGAAAAACTTATCTGTGTAAAAGAACTAAACCTGTTAGCTCCTGGTAATTATTTGCTCTGTCAGAAAAGGCTGCACATTAAGCAAATAACGTAATCTGATGTGCAGTGGAGGTGTGAGGGGTTGACACATTTCTACAACCGGATGGAAATACTGCCTTTAAAGAAAAGAAAAGCAGATGAAATGAAATACAGACACAGTAATGCTACAAAACTTTACATCAGAATAGATTTAATGCATGAGAACATCTAAAATAATCACCCTGTTACGACTTCAAGCCTGCAGTCTTTGTAAACAAAGGCTTTCTGTTTGCTGTAAAGCTATTAAGTTGTATTTATCGGCACCACAATTTTTAACATTTGAGGCCTTAACTTCTGGAAATATTAACAATAACCAACTACTAAATTAACTTATGTAATAAATAAATATGTTTGATTGAATTTGACTTTTAAAAGGAAATAGTGAACATGTTTCAGGGCTATGTGATGAAACAGCAGCACACAAACACAATTCAATGGCCATTCTAGTGTGAAAGCATGCCTTGTTAACCTCACCCGCCCTCTTCTACATATCCCTTCATCATCTTTAATTACATATCGACGTTATCCATAAACAAGCACCTCTTCTGCCGTGGCGCAGGCAGATGAATGTTGTCACGGCCATAATTGAAGAATATGAGGGGCTAAATCTGACCAATCCTGGGACAACAGAGCTGCAGCAGACAGAGAACATGCTCCTCTGACTGGTTGCACCAGGACTGATCTCTGCGTGTAAAAGTTTTTAACGCAGGGAAGGAAAAATAGAAATGATTGAGGAAGAAAACACAAAAACAAGGTCAGAGAATAATCAAAATGATGAGTCCGTTTTAGACGAGGATGAATTTAAAGGGTACATGCATGTGGTGGAAATGTTAATAACAAAACATGTATTTAATGTATTACCAATAAACTAAATATGTGCACCCTTTTATGGAAAAACAAAACAAAAAAAACACATTAAAATCACTTTTTAGAACAAATTTATACCTTGGGGCATAAAGTGTGTAAAGCCGCCATATTGGTCAGGATATGATGCACTTTCGGCAATGGTGCATTGTGGGAGGTAGGAAGTTTTTTTTTTTTATTTTGGCTATATTGAAAATTACAATATTGCCTATATCAATATTTTAATAGCTTATTTTGTTTGAAGACACTGGTTTCACGAGTCGCTGCTTTCACTGATTCTCAGAACAGCATTCAAAGCACCGATAAGTAGATTTCTGAGTGCGTACTAACCCTCACCTTCCCCTAAACAATCCACAATAAAGAACTCACTCACACTTGCTGTCCCTTAGAGGAGAAAAAGCCAAAATTGGCACATGTTGTGCAGCCGTTTGTTAATAAATGTGCCTGTGTGGCATTTTGCATTAACACATTTAACCCCGAATTGTCTTTCTGGTCAGACTTCATTTGAGAAAATATATTGAGATATGAGTTTTGGTCTATATTGTCCAGAACTATGATAAAGTGCAGCATCCAGGTTACGACAGCAACCAGCAACTACCTGATGGACAGAGCTGTTGATACCAGCAGAAACGAGACATGGCTGAGTAGTTAGGTGCTGGAAGTACAAAAATATGGTGAGAAAGAAAGCTGCGTGAAAGTATATCTGTTCTTTCATGGGACGATTCGCCACCACCCTAACAATTTAAATGAGTATCCGGTACCAATATTATGAAGCCAACGTCTAACTCTGACTTAGTGTTGTTATTTGGTTTAGAGACTCAGGGGTTTTTCTCTTGTTGTTATAGCAACCATTGGCTTTACACTCCACCATTGTTCAGAGTGCGAGGACCAACAGAACACTGTTGCCTAGCAGTAGCTAACAGGAATCAATATAAGTGCGTCATATCCTGACCAAAATACCCAAAGGTATAAAATCGTTCTAAAAAGTCGTTTTAATGTGTGTTTTTTTTTTTTTTTTTTTTTTTTTTAAAAAAAAGGTGCACACACTTTGTCTATTGGTAATACATGAAACACATTTTTTGTTGTATACATTTCCACTACAGGTACCCTATAAACCACTTCTCTAAAAACGTGGTTAACTTTGGAATGCCTGAGGACAAAGCAGAAACCTGCAGGACGTTGTACTGCAGGTTTCTGTGACGCAAGCACAAAAATAGGACATGATGCAAGAGAACGCCACCTAAAATCTAGTCTTTGGTGCATTATTAGTCATTCATCCTCGTCTACTCAGGCAAGAAACGCGTCCGTGTTTTGTGGCCATTAAGGGAAACCAAAGACCTCAGCAAATTAAAAAAAAAAAACCTTTACCTGACAGAATAAATACAAATAAAGTCGACTCTAAAGAGGCACTGGCCTGTGTATTCTACACTGAATCCAATGTACACATGACTCTGTTGCTATGGCAAAGGTCAGAGAAGGACAGAAAGCCCTGAGGACACCAGGACTTGTTCAGACTTGTAAACTCATCACTGAGACTCATGAGACCAAGACCTTTGTGTTTGGAAATACAGTACCTGCTCACGTTGTGCAGGAACATCATGCCTCCTGCAGGAGGTTCAACGTCCCCAAATGTAGCCTCAAGAAATAGTATTAAACTTGTATCACACGATGATATAGAACCAGGGTTGTGGTCGATTATAATTGTAATTGGCAATAAATCACAATTATGATGTAATAATAAAATCCTAATTGAAAAAATTGCTGTTGTAATCGTAATTGAGTTGAGATAATTGACTTTGTAATTGTAATAGACATGAACAACTTGTAAAAACTGTCATTTATAACGTAATAAAGCACAAAACTGGGGAACTATATTATAGTTCTATGGTTTACACATAGGCCTATGTAGTAAACCATTATTAACATATATTTCAGATCAAGTTTACCCGTTAGTTCTCTTGAGGATCATTGTACCTTTAAAAAAACAAAAAAAGTTGAAATCTAGGGGTATATTGGCAGGAAAATTAATACCAATATTTTCATGCATAAGGAAGCCTAACACGGTAACCAAGAGATGAAAAAAAAAATATTAGATGATCAATGATATTTTTTGTGTATTATACAGCCGTTTAAAAAAAAAAGTTGAAATATTGGGGTAAAGGCTCAGACGCACACATCAGAAATATTATTACCAATATTTTCATGCATAAGGAAGCCTAACAAGGTAACCAAGAGATGAAATACATATTAGATCGATGATATTTTTTTGTGTATTTTAAAGCTGATTTAAGACATGGGTCTTTTTTGTGTCTGTATACCCCTCGATTTACATTTTTAAATAGTAAAATGATCCTCTAGAGAACTAACAGATAAACTTAATATGAAACATATTTTAATAATTGTTAAGTACGTATACCTATGTGTAAACCATAGAACTATAACATGGTTCCCCAGTTTTGCGATTAATTACATTGTAAATGACAGTTTTTCTAGAATATTCATGCCAATTACAATTAAAAAGTCAATTACCTGAACTCATCCGAACTTATTTACAATTACATCATAAATGTAATTAATTACCAATTACACAATTACAATTATAATTGACCCCAACCCTGAGATTACGTAATATACACAAGCCAGAATCAACAGCCTAGTACTGCTGCTGATAGAAACAACAACATCTGGGCTGGTGCACCAACATCTGCACAGCTCAACACTTACTGAGAGTGATGACAGTGGAGGAAACACGTCTGAGAACACCAGGAGAGATATCTGGAGTCATCATCATGGTAGCAAAGCTTCCAAACTCACCCCGTCCACATTTTACATAAAGTAACATGAAAAGCAGGCATATTTTGTCTAAAAATAAATAAAAGAATTATCTCTCCTTAGTGATAAGAAGAGCCATTATCACACATCCAAATACATCCACGATAAGCCGTGAGCTGCCATGGGAGGGTTACGACCCCAATGATCTGTACCGGATATTTTAGTCACTAATGGGGGGGTCACATGGGTAAGATGGGATGACAGAACACACCTAAACAAAGTTTCTCAGTATTTGACACTCACCCACACACATACAGTGTATATAAGTAGCTTGAAACCAGAGACAGTCAGGACAGGACGTTGTTAGTCAGCTGTGAAGGTGTAAGTTTAGCTTTAAGGATTTAATCAAATGTAAGCACATTACTGCTTAAAAAAACCTCGAGAAAAGGAAGAACATAAGTAAATTAAACTTTTACCAGAAAGAAGCTTGAAAATATGAGAAAGGCATGATGAAACACACAGACTGACAGTCACTGTCTGTGTGTGTGTGTTGGTTAACGTGCAGTACAGGTTATGAACCAGCAGGGAGCGGTAGAGTTCAGTCTAGTTGAACACTACACTGATGCTGATGTGGGATGAGGTTAATAATAAATACTGGTTTTTAAACGTTAACAGTGTCACATCAAGGTCTATGTATAAACACCAAACAGTCATGACATCATCAGCACTAATAGGTGAAATGACTAACACGAGTTAAATATGACTCAGCACCCAGTGAGGATTTAAAGAAATATGGAACGAGACCAGATCAAGGAGCTGAAAATGAGGGAAAAACTGGGTTCAAGCCGAGGATTGTTTGAAAATTCATCAAAAACTACCAGAGGTTGAAAGTAATGGATTACAAATACTCACGTTACTGTAATTGAGTTGCTTTTATGGGTACTTGTATATTTCAAAATCAGTAATTTTACTTACTAAAAGATGTAAAGTAATTCAATACATTTCTACATCCACACTTGTTAGTGAGTAAATTATTATTTTTTTTATTTTAAAATGATCAATGGACATTGTCAAACTGCAAAAAATGAATTAACCAGACAACAATCAAATGCATCACATCATAGCGACCAATCGGATTTAACGTAATGTACGGCACCAAAACAGCGTTGAATGGAGTATATTTTCTCAGTTTTAGAGTTCATAAATGTAGCTATACTTAGAGCCTGATCACTTTTTTTTTTTTGATTTTGAATTGAATTAATTGGTGTTATTTTAATTTTTTTTAAATGTTAATTTTGACAAAAGACACCTTTGTGGAAAATAAATTAAGTTCCAGTTGTGCAAGATGTTTATACATGGGAAGTTTACTGTATGCAAGGGAACCGTGGCAAGATTTATTACCAAAAATAAACGTGGGGGGGTGAAAGTAACTAGTAACTTTAACTTTGTGTAGTATTTAATGAGCTACTTTTTACTTCTACTTGAGTATTTTATGTATGACTTACTTGTACTTTAGGATAATTTAAATCAAGTAACTTTTACTCGAGTAGAGTAGTACTATTTACACCTCTGACAACGACAGCATTTGTTTGTGTTCTCAGACTGTAGTGAGTTTTCAAAATGTGTTCAAGTAAAGAGAAGCAGGGACCCGGTGACCGTCTCAAACCTATATAAAAAACCTAAATAAACAGAAGTCTGAGCACTGCGAGATTAAAGTCATAACTTAATGAGAATAAAACCGTATCTTAAAAAACTCAGTGTTGAGTAAGTTATTCTAAACTTGTAATATCTTTATATTACTAGTTACTGGAATAAAAATGTAATATATTTGTATTACAATATTACTGTTTTTTAAGATGTAACTGAGTTACACTACTTTGAGTTACTATTGGTCCAGAACACTAATTATATCACATCGATAGTGTTCCAATAACATCGCTCTAAGTTTTGTTTCAAATACTTCTGCTGTTTCAGGAGCAGAAAGCTCTCTTTTGTTCCCCATAAGTTATATTTTACTATAACGATCATCTTTTCTTCCTCAAATAATTTCAAACAGTGAAAAAACAAAGCAAATATGCACTTAAATTAAATGTGCATGTAACTTGAGTTACTTTATACGTAACTAGTGATATATTACCACTTTTTACTTTTGTAATGACTTACACTACTGAGTAACTTCAAAAAAGAAATATATTACTGTAATATATTACAAAAAATAAGTAGTTACTCCCAACACTGAGGGTATAGCGCTCAGAATTCCCAATAATAACACCGATTACTCTGAAGTCGACCTTTTCCAACCAGTTCCTCCTCCACAAAAGAGGCTATTTTCACCAAATCAGTCTGATTCTTTCATCGGAACAAACGCAAACTACTGCAAAGTGGCTTTAAAGTTCTTAAACTGATAACAGTGTCACTAAATGTTCCACATTCCACATAACGCACAAATGCAATAAATAAATAAATACAAAACAGGCAAGATCCTGTTTGTATTTCAATTTTATTTACAGAAAAATATTGAATATTGAATTGAATATTGAAATATTATGACTTTAATCTCAAAATATTACAATTTTAATCTCAAAATATTACAATTTTAATCTCAAAATATTATGACCTGAATCTCATAAAATTTGTATTAAAGTACAACTCCATTCTCATAAAATTACAACTTTATTCTTGAAATATTACGACTTTAATCTCGTAGCGTCCAATTTTTTTTTCATATTCATGTGGCCTTAATACGCAGTCGTACAAACCAGCTCCGTCAAAAGTACAAACAAAGTGATGCAAACGTTGCAACTGGACTGAATATATCGTGCATCACTAAGTGTTGGTGAGGAGCAAATTATTGGGTAGATGCATGGTGGTCCATTTTTGAGCAATGTCATTGTTTAAAATATTAACAATATTAGTGTTTAAGTTTGTGGATGCCCCAGCACACAAAACAAGCACTCTAACATTGATTATATCCAACAGTGATCAATAGAAAACTTAAAAATTCCTCAATCAACATCAGCGTTTTCAGAAAAGTTCAAAGCATTAAAATCTCTACCTCCACTGTCGGGTGAGCTGAGGACATTGAGGGCAAACAACATGGCGTTGGAGAAGGTGGTGGCCTCCTCCTTACTGGCAAAGTTCAGCCCATAGACCTGGCGTGCGTCGCGCCACTGGTGGAACGTGGGAGTGGCCTGATTGTACTTCAGGCCCTTTACTATGGAGTAGTTGATCACAACCTGTAAGGAGTCGGAAGAGCAAAACAATCATTTGCTTTTTAAACATGTGAAAAATAGACTTAAATTAGCCTATTTAGACGCTCTGTGGAAGAGGATCAGCAACCGAGCAAGTGAAGTCTGTCCCCCTGTGTGCAATGCAAACAACTGCACAACAGAGATCCTTGAGACACACAGAAATATTACATTTGTATTGGCCTATCACATTAAAAGTAATTAACAATCAAAACCCTTATAAAACACCTTCAAAATGACTAAATATTGTCCCTTGTCTGTGTTTATTATGTCAATTTCAGCCAATTTCACCAATAATTCATCACATTACTGATTAAATACTGCAGTGCATTTGCAAAAGTATACGGTACACTTTACATTTAAAAGCATGAATGAGGTTCTGTTACCTTCGTACAGCCCCCAGTGATGTGCTGTATGGAGGAAATAGGACCTTATTCTCCAACACAGAGCTGCTTATGCTTAAATGACAGCTGAGGTCTGTTTAATATTTTATTTTGACACAGTCAGATTTTGCTGTGCTGCGCCACAAATCCACACTCAGATTTGCGTACACAAGGTCAGATCTGATCGTAGCGTACGTTCATGTCAAAATTGCTAAATATCGAAGCTCGCGTGAATACGGTCGAACGCACGTCGTACGCTCGGATCTGAACGTACAAACGGTTGATAAATGACGGCCAATGTGTACATGCTTCCTGCACACTGTCGCTAATTTTTTAGTATTTGGGTTTCTGGTGCTGCTCACCTGCTGGTCCTGTAGTTTGACGCCCACCACCCTGAAGGTGTTGTTGGCGGTGTTGTGGTAGATGTTGATCCGGCTAAAGCCCTGCTGCCCCGGTTTGATGGGCACCCACTTCTTACTTGCATCATCGTAGACCATGACAGAGGCCCGCGCCTGGCAGATACTCTGTTCACTGTAGAGAGACAGGGAGAAAACATAAGGATCAGATGAAACGTGGCTTTTTCTATTTAAAACGAAAAATCTTGAGAATTGAGAGTTGATTGAGTTCCTGCTACACATCACATGTGTGCAGTGTACAGGCTAAGATGCTATTTCCAAGATCTATAAAAACATCTCCACCCATCTGCTGAAGCAGGGAAACCATCTCCTTTCCTTTGCGGGTTTTTTTTTATTTATTTTTTTACTGCAAAGTAGCCTCATCAAAAACGATTCACAGGAGGGTGTGTGTGGAATAATGACACACTGTTTAAAAAACACAAGCGTTTGATCCTCTAGTGTGCCATCAGCTGCAACCTCATTAGGAGTCACACAGCAAGGAAGCATTAAATAATCTTATTTAGGGAGCGATTAAACACCAGAATTTACACAGAGATGCTTCGAGGCAGTGAATTGTAGTTTGTACGAATAACAACTCAAATTCATGGGTTTAGAAAGTTTTGTTTGCATCGCACTCGCCTGCAGGTGCTTAAATCTCTTCAGTATCTGCACACACGAGAGGACGAAGAGAAGAGAGGTTAATTTGGACGAGCCTGCTAAGTGACTTAAAGCTGCTCTAATTGTCACTCTCGACACTTGAAAAGCCGAGTCAGTCCTCTGACAGTCAGTATTTAGATCCTCATCGACAACACACCGAACGCGTGAGGGCCAAGAAAAGCAAAACCAAACACGGCTGGTGATGTGTTTACTGACTTTGAGGATAAAATGAAGATAAAATGAGATGAGACCACATGATGATGACGACCAGAGTTCACAGCAAACATTGTGAAGCAGCTTTTAGTTGTTATGCTGCAAAGGAGGGGAATACTTTTATTGTTGATTTTTAAACCCTGTTTAATGTTTTTATTGTTGACTTTTACCTTGGTTTTAATGATTTTAATAATGAGTTCAAACTCTGTTTTAATGTCTTTATTGTTGATTTTAAACTCTGTTTCATGTCTTAATATTTTACCGTATTTTTTGGACTATAAGGCGCACTTAAAATCCTTTAATTTTCTCAAAAATCGACAGTGCGCCTTATAATCAGGCGCGCCTTATGTATGAAATTAACTACTGTGCTTCAACATACTGAACTGAAAAAGTGAGTGTATTGTTCTGTATTTTATGTGTTAAACCTGAACAATGTTGAGAGTTATTGTTAATGAGTTGAATAAAGTTTGACTTATCTGACTATTTTATTTCGCTTAAAGCGTCTTAATAATAATAACAATAATAATAACAAACCGGTGCGCCTTATAATCCGGTGCGCCTTATAGTCCAAAAAATACGGTAATTTTTATTGTTGATTTTTAACTCTTTTTCACGTGTTAATGTTTTTAATGTGAATTTTAAACTCTGTTTCATGTTTTAATGTTTTTATTGTGAATTTTAAAGTCTGTTTTAATGTTTTTATTGTGAATTTTAAAGTCTGTTTTAATGTTTTTATTGTGAATTTTAAAGTCTGTTTTAATGTTTTTATTGTGAATTTTAAACTGTTTTAATGTTTTTATTGTGGATTTTAAACTGTTTTAATGTTTTTATTGTGAATTTTAAAGTCTGTTTTAATGTTTTTAATGTGGATTTTAAACTCTGTTTTACTGTTTTTATTGTTGATTTTAAACTTTGTTTTAATATTTTTATTGTGAATTTTAAACTCTGTTTTAATGTTTTTATTGTGGATTTTAAACTCTGTTTAATGTTTTCTGTTGCACTTTTTAAACTCAGGTAAAGCACATTGATTTGCTTTGTGTATAAAATGTGCTGTACAAATAAACGTACATGCCCTGCCCTTGTATTGGCATAAAAAAGTACGTAAAATTTGTCCATATTTGTCCAAAACTGGATCTCTTGAAGATAACACCTCAATGCCTCGATGGGACTACATAAAAAATAAGAAATAAAATAAAAAGCATCCCTGCAGCAACTTATCTCAGCTCACATTGGGTCTGAGGCAGAATCCCTCAGGTGTCAGGACAGGATGTAATCAATCACAGGGCTAATCAATAAATATACTTAGTATGGACACTCCAGTTCCTTCCTAATGTCCAAAGGGAATTTATCTAGAGCCTTCAGCATTTTTTAAACCAGCTGGAGGAGTGAATGTGCATGTATCACTGAAATTCTAATCACAACTTCTGTGCATACGATGGAGGAGATCAGAGTTAACACCTGAGAGACCCTCAAACACCCCCCCCCCCCCACCCCCACACCCCCCAAACACACTAACACATGTTCCAGACTCAGCCAGCTTCCTCGTCCTTCTCCTGCCATCGTTTTTCCTGCAGTTCCCAAACGGCTGCTGGAATTGGCCCCAAATACCCCAGCTGGGATGACATTGCACTCCTTGTACTAAATAAACCTCACACTGCGGTCAAATTAATCCGTATTGGATGTTTTTAATGTAAGACAAGATGTCGACTTCTGATGATGTGCTCGCTGCAGCTAATGTTCTCAGGGTTGGATAAAAGAAGCAACTATCACAGAGGAAAACTATTAGTAGTAGGGCTGGGCAATATATCGAGATTCAAGGTATACAGTTTTCTATTTTGGCGATATAAAAAATTACAATATTGCCTATATATATAGTTATAGTTATAGCCTATTTTGTTTTAGGAGTCACTGCTTTCACTACTTCTCAAAACAGGATAAAAAGCTCAGTTAAATGATTTTTTAGTGCATTCTAACCCAGACCTTCCCCTAAACAAGCCACACTACAGAACTCACTCACACGTGCTGTCCCTTAGAGGTGAAAAGGCCAAAAGTGGCACATATTGTGCAGCTGTTTGTTAATAAATGTCCTAGTCCTATTGTGTATTTTTTGTCCTGTATTTTTGTTGTTCTTCTGTGTAGTTTGCTGTAATTTTGGGTGTCTTTCTGAGTCGTTTTGTGTTATTTTTTTGGGACGTATGTTGTTCTAGGATTATTGTTGTTCCATTGTGTATTTTTTCTCCTTTTGCGTCTTTTGTTTATTTTTGTTCTTTTATGTATTTATGTTGTCCCATTGTGCGTTTTTGTGTATTTTTGTTAAACTAATCTTAAAGCACCATGATGTTATTTTAGCCTGTCTGGCATTTTGCATCAGCAAATTTACCGTTAATGCTGAATTGTCTTTCTCGTAAGACTTTATTTAAACTAAAATTATTGAGATTGATATCGTGTATCGCCATTTTGAGAAAAAATGTTGAAATATGAATTTTGATCTATACTGACCAGCCCTAATTAGTTCTTATATATAAAAGCTGTGTAATTCTTGACAGCTGAATATTGGTAAACTGAAGCACATCACTTATTTCATGAGGGAGAAGCCTTTAAGGCTCACTTGACAGACTGGATTTTAGACACAACTGTTGACGTTAAGCTTGTCCTCCCCCGTCAAACGTCAATCACTCCCCACTGCACAACTGCTGCCATGATAATTAGCAGCCGTCTCTTGCCATGTCTGGATGCTACAGGGGGTTTAAAGTGATATCAGGGCAAGTCTGATGATGATGATGATGATGATGATGATGATGATGATGATGATTATAGGAAATGCTTACACAATATCCATTGGACAGGAACCAAACAGGAAACAGAACACAAGCAGATGTTAAGATGAAGTTCCTTAAATGTGGAGGGAAAAGTACAAATGTGACCGTGTGCAGTTCGATGTGTCAGCTTTCTTTGGAACAAAACCGATTGACACAAAACACACCAGTAAACACTTTGTCCACATTTTGATAGATTCTAACTACAAACTCAGCAAACAGCGTCCAGCACAACATCTTGTTTAGCAACGTTTATTTTCAACCAATAAATGCCATGTGGATTATTTCTGTTTTAAAGCGATACGCAATAACTCATCACATGAATGCACTTAGGGGTCTATTCTCCCGTCTGGACATCATCATCATCATCATCATCATCGCTATAAAGCGTGACCGAGTTAGATGCGAGATATGAGGAAATAACGCGGCCGCAGAGCGTCCTGCTTCAATACAGAGGGATGTTTGCAGTGAAACAACTATTGGCTTCCATAATACGCGGTTTTAAATATCAATTGTTTAAAGCGACCCGAGCTGAGCCTCATTAAAATCTGTGCAGTTTGTGTTCCATCCTCATCAGCTTGTTTCACTCTGTAGTGGATCAAACTGTGACTTTACATTGGACATAGTATGAAAAATAGCTGAATCACTGTGACCAACGTGGACAAAAGTCTGCGTCTGTCAGCGTTTTAATTAATCGAGTCCGTGTGGCTTCAAATGTAACTAAGTCCATATTTTTAGTGCAATATATTGTTTCATCTTATCGGGGTGCTGCACTTATTCCGGAGTTAGAAGTGCGTAAAAGGAAAAGGACTTACGCACACCGGAGAATGCGCGTAAAGCCAGATTTGAATGGGAAGCCCACATTTCAGGGCTGTTCCACCCACAGTGCATAACTGGGATGAAGGCGCGGGGGAGAATATAGCACGCAGTCAAACAACGCCGCTATGCAGCTTTTTGGACTTAAGCGCATGGGAGAATAGAGCCCTTAAAGAGTAGTCAGGCGATAAGCCACACCCACTTCCTTACTTTTTGTAAGAAAGTAGGTATGATAATGCTGCCGTTTCTGCTCACTTCCTTCACTTCCTTATTGCCAGTATTAAACACTGAATAATACAAGGAGATATGGATGGATTCTAGGCTACATAAAGCGTAAATAAACCCCCAAAACATAGTTGAATATGAAAAAGATCAGCAATCAGTGACATTAAAATAGGATGAACTGGTAAAGGGATGATCAGAGCTGTAGAGATGCAAAGCCAAGGATGTTCAAGGTCAAGCCATCATGAAAATGGCTTCTTTTTTTCTAGCTAGTCACTACTAATCTATTGCACAATTCAGCAAGAACTGGGAGCAAACGGCACAAAACAATGAACTAATCATGTAAAAACTTAGTAAAAGTATCGAGTTTAACTTCACAATCTTTCACACTGAACATTGCTGACTCGGCAATGCTCATTACAAAAGCCAGTTTTCCAAAAAATTTCCATAACAAGTGTCTCATCCATGAATTAATCATTAGATTTTCTTTTAATCTTATTTTCCAAATTTGGACAAGTCCAAGACGCTTATCGACACATGATAAGATATAGAGACTAGGAATGTGACGAGATCTCGCAAGATTTTTTATTTTTATTTTTATGTGAGCTATCCTAACTTCTATTTGTGACCTGTGGGGGCAGTAATGCACCTTTGCTATGAGGAGGGGAGGAAATTAGTTCGAGTTTCAATTTGTGGAAGAAGAAGTTTATTAATAGTTAAAAGAACATGGCTGTGTAGTTGCAGCATGTTGTTAATGACATACTTGGTCAGGCTCTGTTTGCAGACAGAGAACTTTGATTTGGTTTTACTCATAAAATTATCAAGTGTTCATCTCAAAATGCACGTGCAACTCGTTAAATACAAGTCTGTTGGTCCAGTAATATTGTGTCGTTGTAGTTCTCAAAATCTCGTCTCGTCTCGTTCTCGTGAACCCAATACCGTGTCTCGCCTCGTCTTGTGAGCTGAGTGTATGGTCACACCCCTAAAAGAGACATTTTAACATTTCTTGTAATGGGGACATGGAACCATGTTGTTTGCTTTAGTTTCCATAAATTCCATAGTAATAAGCAAAAAATAAGAGAAAAGCTTTAATAATTGAATATTATTGTGGCATAAAGCTTCACATTTTATATCGAGAAGCAACGGCGGACATTACCGTACAGATTAACAACAATTTTATGTTTTTGTTTAATCTTTCCATTTTTGCAGAGAAATATTAATAGTTCAACATTGCTTCACGATGCTAATTTCATCTGCAATTTGCCAGGAGGTGGTTAAAAAACACTAAACATGTTCACTACATTTTCTATACCAACTAAATTCTACTACGTTTGAGCAACAACAACAAAAGAAAGCAGCTTTCCCTAACACTTCAGGATAAAAGCTCGTATAAATAAGGTGGATATTCCACTTGGACCATTTCAGACTCTGAGCCACTACACAGTTCAAGTGTAATGGCTCACTACACTTTAAATATGTATAGGCACTTCACCACTACCTGCTCATAAATAAGAAATACTAGAACAAAAAATAAAACACGGGCTAATGAAAGTAGCACACCATTAGACTTGTTTTGATAGCCTGCAGTAGTTTTTCCTTAACTTGTGCATGTTTGTAGTGTACAGAACTCAAATTACCAACCAGAGCCTTTCTTGGAAAAGTAGATCCCATTGGAGGATTTTATACCATTTTTTTGTGTGGGAATGATATTTATTTAGCTTTAAAGGCAGCCAAAGAAGGTGTGGAAAAATACAAGAAGCACAAGACAACAAGAGATGAAAAGGAAAGTATGAGTATGTGCTCGTGATAAATAGGCCTCGTAGGCACATGGTTCAAAAAGGAGGACACATTCCCAGGCATTAGAATTAAAGCTGCTTCCCCCCTTACATGGGTAGACTTATGTGCACCATCCTCCACACAAATCCTTTTCTTACACAATCCGAGTGTTTTCCCCCTCCCTCCTACATCAGTCCATTAACAGAAAATATCAGTGCTGGAACTAAAGAGGCCAGAGACTGATCCAGTCCAGAAAGGAGTCTACATGCTGGGGTTAAGTGTGTGCATTAGGAACAGTAGTTTCATGTCTCTGTGATGGAGGGTTGGCAGATCTACAGTTGGCTGAGTTTAGGATGGGAAAGAGGTTCCTTGGCAAGACACAGAAGTGGGTTGGATTGGGGGTGGTGGTGGTGGTGGGGGGTAGAGACTCAGAGCATCCACTCTAGGAAACGCCCACAGGGCACGGCTTATGTTGTTGTGGCAATTAGCTTGTGTTGCTGGGGTAAGTGTTTCATCCTCTGGTTCACAGAGTCACTGAGGAGGAGAACCGAGCAGACCTGAGTCCTTCAGACCAGCTCAGGGTAGAAGATCAGATTGGTTGGACCTTTGTTTTTTGCACCAAAATATGCAAAATTTAAATACTTTGACTAAAATGTCAAGAATTGGACAACAGGATCCATCAACAACACAACTTTATACCAAAATACAAATGTATTCAGCAAGAAAAAGTACCGGTAGTAGTTTTTGGGTTTAGTTACTCTTTGAACAATACATTTGGGTCATCCAATTAGAGCTGGGCAATATATCGAGATTCAAAATATCTTGACTTTTCTATTCTGGTGATATGGAAAATTATATATAGCTACAGTATATACAGTATATTTTTATAGTTTATTTTGTTTTAAAATACTTGTTTTATGAATCACAAAAACCCATACAGCCGTGTGATTATGCAGTGTTAGAGTATGAGCGAAATTTGATGTATTTGTCAATTTTTTAAACTTGTTAGACATTTTGTCAAAATTATCGTGTAAATGCATGCAAGATAAAATATGCCTGATTTTAAATTTAAAAAAGAAGGAACAAAATGGTTCAGATGGGTTTTTTTCCATTTCTGACCGTGAAATCCGTTTCAAAATGTGTGTGAATTCCACATGTTTTTTTCACGATCACGGAAAATCTGAGTTCCTACAGTGAATGTTGAAGTTTGAAATTAAAATTACAGAAAACTTATTACTTATGCAGTTATATGAAACTTCAAACATATTCAACTGACACCTTATAACCTTACACTGTGAGGAACATTTCAAGTAGAATTGTAGCTGTCGTCTTAGGGGAAAGCAGAGCGACTTTAGATGGAAACAACACCAAACTCGGTAATAATCTAGACAACTTTATCCTCGTCATATCAGATTTCATATCACTTTTGTTTTAGAATTAAGTAATTTGAGAGCACATAAAATGGCAGCAGGGTCATGTGAACAAGGCTTGCCGATGCACTTGGAATAAGGAATGTTGTTGAAGAAAGGTAGTGATAAAGTTGCCAGGGTTCATTGTCCTGGTGTGTTAGGTCATATGCAATATTACATTGTGTAGCTAAGTGGACACTAATCTAATTAGCATCATATGACAAACATTAATGTACTAAGTTAAATGTCTTACACTCTCCTGTAAAGTGAAAGTCATTCATGAGAAACAGTAACATCTACAGAGACTTCCTGTGTAGCAGCAGCAGTGATAATTACACATCAGCTAGTGGTTGGCGGTAAATAAATGAGTGCTATCATCTGGAGTAAAGTCCTAAATGAAAGCTGACTGTCCAGTCTGACCAATCTGCTCACAATCATAACAACAGTTCATATGAAAAGTAACAGAGTTGTTTCAAACTTCAACCACAAATCATTCTAAACTCTGAATCTAAAGCAAATGAACTTTTCTGAACAAGCTGTAAAATGCAAAGAGTGGCTTTAGTCCAGATTCTTCTTTGCTGAGTATTCAGTGCTTCAACTGCCACTCTTTCATCCAAGCAAAGGGAGAGGTGCATAATTACGCTCCCACACACTGCATATTATGGTTCCCATACTGCGTATACGCCCAAAATACACATCACACACACACAGAAACATGGTTGCACAATTGGTCGATTCTTGGGGTAATAAACAGGCCGTTTGCACAGTATAAATCCAGAGTACATTGAAAGTATGAATAATCTGAGTCAGAGAAGATCTGGATAAGAGACCAAGCCTAGCAGGCAGATCATTATCTCAATGCAGTTTTGGAGCTTAATTAACCAGGATTCAACTGATTGGACCAGGCCTGTAATCTGCTCCATGGGGGAAAGTAGGACTCACCAGTACAAGCAGAGCATAACAGCACTGTATTCAGTTCATTTCTGAGTTCTACATAAGAAAACCAGGGAACAAGTAGCCAACAGTTCATCACTCCAACACAGTAAATACGCTAGTGATGCACCAAAATTCCGGCAACTGAAAATTTTCGGCTAAAAACCAAAAATGCACTTTTGGGCCATTTTCACCGAAAAAATGTGACCGCAACAGGATGTTGTGATGATCCGAGCAAACAGTGTGTGGAAACGGGCCATGTTGTCTGCAGACTTGTGCATTGTTGGAATGTCAATGCTAGTAAGGAGAACTAATATCAGTGAAACCAATTGGATGTTTTTAGGTAAATCAAACTCCCAACAACCTTAGACAGCATGTGTAGACAAAAAAATAATAATTGCAGCCTTCGCGTTTTAGGATATCGCAATAATATCGCAAATGCAATTAATCATTCAGCCTTAATTCATATTCATTTATACAATTGCAATGTTTTAATTTTAGTGAGGTTAGTACACATTCAGAGCTGTAAAGGCAATGGGAATTATAATTACTGTGTTTCGGTTTTCTGTTTTCAGCAGGGATGTAACGATTCACTCAACTCCCGATACGATTCAATTCACGATACTGGGTTCACGATACTATTCTCTCACAATTTATTTTACAAAATGAGACTGAAGACTAATTATGACTGCATTTTTTTGTTTTTTTTAATCAGAAAAAAACTAGAAAATACTGTACTATTTTCCTTTATCTTTAATTAGAATAAATACAACAAAAAAATATAATAATAATAATAATAATATAATTTATTTTATTTTATTATTACTAGACATTTGCTAATGACTACGACAGTGTACAGCCTCAAACTTTAATCAGTCAACAATGAGACAACAGAATGAATAACAGAGTAATACAGGCTTTTATATTCTCACTGCATTTAAGCCCAAATGAGAGAGAAAAGAGGAAGAGCAGAGTGCTGCGGCCCTAATAACATTAATGCAAACCGCGTTACTGTGCTTATGTTCTTAGTGAAATGTCCCAGTTGTGTGGAAAACGCTCAGTCTCATGCTGTAATTCTGCTGCAGCAACATTTAATTCATTTCACTGTGTTGTTGCCATGAGAGAAGAAGTGCATAACCCACATTTTGTGCCAAGCAGCTTCTTAATTATGTGCATCAATTCCAAATGCATACTGTATCTGTGACTACAGTACAAGCAAAGGATAGTCCAGGACTTTATGACGATGAATGCTCACTGTTTTATAGTGTTTTTAAATTGATGATCAGAGCATTACAAGTACTCACGTTACTGTAATTAAGTTGCTTTTATGGGTACTTTTTTTTTTTTAGTATATTTCTAAATCAGTCATTTTACTTGTACTTAAGTACGTTTTAAAAGAAGTAATTTCTTACATTTCTACACCCAACCGTTACTGAGTAAACTAATTGTTTTTGATTTATGATAAACTGACATTGTGAAAATACAAAAAATGAAACAACCAGACAACAATCAAATGCATCACATCTGTCAATGTGCTTGGAAAATAAATGAATATAAGCCACGATGCTTCCTTAAACCCACCAACATCAAACCAATGTGTGGGTAAAGCTGAGTAATTATGGCTTTTGTTTGCAGAGAAGTAGCAGCTGTACATATAAAACCCTTTCTTTTAAATCCAACCTTCCCGTCTTCCTTTCACACATTCCCTGATGATACCAAGATGGCCAACGAAGCCGTTTGATCTGCTTCTCATTTGGGACCGCAGCAGCGTCCAAAGCTTGCTTCCCTCATTTCTAACATCTTTTATCCTCCATCCAGAATAAGAGAAGGTCACTAGCTTGAAAGGAAGGATGCTACTTTAGCTACAAGCCATGCTGTAGTTAATACGTATGTGTGAATTATCATGTATGGAGCGCTGATCATTTTTCATATTTTGGATTTGGAGTCACAGCCAATGGGCAACATCTAGGGTTGGGCGATATGGACCAAAACTAATAAAATGGCAATTTAGGATATAAATCTCAATATTTTTTTTTATCTCAATAAAGTCTTACTAGTTTTGGCTTTTTATCCTATAAAGGACAGCACGTGTGAGTGAGTTCTGTAGTGTAGCTGGTTTAGGGGAAGGTCTGGGTTAGGACACACTCAGAAATCCATCAGATTTCTATTTTGACGATATAGAAAATTACAATATCGCCTACATTGACGCATTTATTTTTTATAGCTTATTTTGTTTTGAAATACTTGTTTCACAAGTCACTGCTTTCACTGATTCTCAGAACAGCATTCAAAGCACTGATAAGCAGATTTCTGTGTGCGTCCAAACCCAGACCTTGCCCTAAACAAGCCACACTACAGAACTCACTCACACGTGCTGTCCTTTATAACAGTTTGTGTGGCATTGTGCATAAGCAAATTTAACCTTTCTGGTAAGACTTCATTTGAATTAAAATAATCGAGATTTATATAAAATATTAGGGGTGTCCCGATTTGATATCGATATCAGATATCGGTCCGATATCAGCCAGAAAACAAATATTGGATTTGATCGAACTGCATCTAAAATCTTCAATATATTCTATATTATATTTATTCAATTGTAGAATACTGTAGATATTATGTTGAAGGTTAAAATGTATGTAACCAATTGATTAATAATAAATGGGTCAGTTTTTCTCATCCCTACTGTTGCTGACTATTGTTCTCTGTTTGAGTAACATCACTTGATCAAGACTTTTCTAACATTCCACACTACAAAATAAGTAACAAAAGTATGTATGATTCATGCTGATATTGCAATGGATCGACATTTGTATCGGCCAATACTCAAGGCTGCAATATCGGTATCGTATTGGAAGTGAAAAAGTTGTATCGTTACATCACATCGCTATCAAATATCGCCATTTTGAGAAAAAAAACCATTGACATATGAGTTTGGGTCTATATCGCCCAGCTCTAATACTTGACTAATACACTCTTAATGCTCGACTTTTCTAAGAAAAAACAGTTCTTTAAAAATATGTTTGTTCCACTTCAAAATCAAATTATCCATAGTCACAACAACTAATCCAAAACAACCTCAGTTCCAAATCTGAATGCATCCAGATTAGGATTACGTATTAGTATTAGTATTTCCGCTCTGATTAAAACACGGCAGAGGAAAAATATATTGAACTGTTTACCCGGAAAATCACAATAATACTACACAATCGTAAAACATCCTCAACAAATCTTCACGTGTTCTCACCTCTCATTTATTTCCCTTTGCTCACGAGTAAAACACAACAAACGCAATGTGTGAATACAAACCTGGCAGTGATGTGGCTATAAAACAATCCTGAGTCACTGACACTCTGTGGGAGGCAGTAACGCAGCATTTGGAATCGATGCACATCCATGTTGTCGTTACAGAGAGCGTTAGCATCAGCATCAGCATCAGCCGTCTATGACACTAACTCCAACCTCTGCAGCCTTGAAACAATAACTCATTAAAAGCAGCTTAATCCTCTGGCTAAGAGCACATAATCTAAATGAGCAAAAAGTAAAAACGCCGGTCTGAACAATTGAATCAATCCTTTGGAAAGAAAAAACCCACAAAATGTCCCAGAATAGATCCCTACTATCCAGTGATGGTTCATCCATCCAGAAACAAAGAGATGACTGACAGACGGGTGAGCACAGATGAAGTCATTGACCAGTTGTCTGAGCGGTTAACAGATAGGCATAAGCGTGAGTGTGTTTGTGCGCATGTGTGTGTGTGTGGAATTGAACCTCTGTATTAGAGTAATACTGTTACCCAGGGGAGATTACCTCATGTCTGCCCCCCCCCCATTTCCCACACACACATACACACTCCACACAGTTTAGTGAGTGAACGTATTTGTGTGGAGCATGCTGACATTAACCCCCACACTTGCTCCTGCTCTTAACCCCACCCTGCTGTTGCCATGGTTACAAGTATTAGGGCCAAATTAACAAGCAGCAGTTCATTCAGCAGTCAGCTGAAACTATTCAGTCCCGTTATGTACCTTTTCAGACATTTAACCTGAAGCCATGTACCCCCTACTCCTGCACACTTAAACAACATAATAATGTAATGTCACATACATTGTATCCTACAGTGACATTTCAAAATATGTAATAAAAAAAAGAATAATAATCTGTAAGCACACAAGAAAACATCTTATTTAGAATTATCACTCGATTTAATTAATACCAAACATTTATTGACATGAGTTTTGGTCCATATTGCCCAGCCCTACCTGGAACAAAACACAGCAAAACAAAGCTGAAGTGTGCAGCTTTTTACAAGCTGAAACAACCACAGACTGCATGAAAACAGGAGTAATACCGGAAAACTGCTGGTAGAAATAACGTGGGATAGTAGCTGAAATAAATCTTAAACAGTCCTATCCTCTCTGTGTGTGCAGACCTGGTCCAGAGTGAAAAAAGGGTGAAGCAAACCTCCCAGAATCCACTTTTTGTGCTTCAGCTCAGACAATTTGCATCAACTCATTTTCTTTATTGGTTTAATCATTTTAGGCGTACTGTGCACAGAAGGACCGGAACCACGACTCACTCATTCCCCTCTGGCTGTCAGACAGGGAGGAAAACTAAAGCTCAGGAATAACAACTGATATTCTGCAAAGCACAGCAAAGATGATTCCTAAGGTATTTCTGGTTTGTGCTTTCTATTATGTGACACAGACAGATCTGACATTAAAGGGATCCTCCACTGTTTTTACAAATGTGACCTCAAATACTTGAAATGTCCTTATTAGAAGATCTATGCCTAAGAAAACACATTTTTCTGCACCATATTCATTTTATTAACTTTTAAAAATAGGATTGTTTTAAAACCTGTGTTCCTCCATCTTGAAATCACGTGATTGAAGACGTCACACCCTCCCCGTTTGCTTGTAAACTTGGCTTTACACAATCAGGATTTTGGGGCCGATCACCGATCAGTGAGTAGAAAAAAAAAACAGATCACCAATCCCATCATACGAATTCAGGTTGTTATTTCTTAGGTACAGACCAAATTTTTTGGTACTACCTGATACAGATCCACAGAAAATCAAACGATACCATGCTTCTGGACCTAAACGCAGCCTTGTGACTGTGAGAGATTAGAAGAGTTAAAGAATTTTCATGCAGCACCTGTGTGGGTACATGGCCCTTTAACAGCAACTGAATGCCCTAGTCGCGGAGTGAGGGAGCGTGTGAGACCGGAGCAGATGGATTATAAACTGTATGCCGTTTTTAGTGATTGGCAAAATAAACGTTGCAGGTGATGAATTAAACCAGAGTTCCATGTCAGACTCAATGACTGCTGTGAAGCAGGGAAGTTAACCCTGAAGCTGAGGATAGCTTCAAATACAGAGAGTTGGAGATGAAGTTGTGGAGGCAGATCACACTGGAACTACGTGAAGCCTTCATTAGCATTAGTATTAGCATTAGGAGCAAACACATATTTCCTGACTGGCATCACAAAACCTGTTGTTGCTTATAGTTCGTATTCACAGGTGCACAGCGGAGGTGGGGCGCACGCACACATGCTTCTGTGACCACCATCACTCTGTAACGGACAGAAGTCTCTGGTATGAGTGCAAAAGTAAACGGGAGAATAAACAAAACAAGCTCGCACACAGACAAACACACACAGATGCTAACAACAGACGCCGTCACCGTTTTCAGAGCCAGTAGACTAGGGAAGAAGTCCAGCGCTCAGCGACTTCACTCCAACCGAGACATTTTGGCCGTTCACTTATAGGTTTTCACCTTTGTGCTCAAATGTGAGTGAAATAAAGCCATGTCATGTAAAGCAAAACAACTCTTCGGTGTAAATGAGACGATAAAACAATGCAATGGGAGCATCTACAGAAAGTTTCATCACGACAATGACATCATTGATCGGATCGGCAAATTAAGGCATTAAAGCCGATCACATGAATTGCATAAAATGCAAAATATCAGCCGATCCAATGTAGCCGATCAGATCAGTGGAAAGTCTACTGTAAACATCCCATTATTTTCTATAGGAGTGAAGCATTCAGCCTGTTTGTAGATCATTTAGCAGCCTTTTGGGTCAAAACGTAAATTTTTGCTGCTTTTGGTTGCTCAACATAATCAGGAAAAGTTAAAGATGTCTATGTAAACCTCTTTTGTTAACCGAAAGAGAATAAAAACAGTTGTGACCTGAAAAATAATCTATGAAGGCATTAGGCAACAGTTCCATCTATGCGGTTTGGAAGAAGACAATGAAGCAGAGAAGAAGAGCTCAGTGCACTGAAGATAGCAAGTAATCACGGACTGTTGAAGACAAACAAACCCTGAGGAAAAAAGTCCTTTTGGGTGGCAGTCCTTCAACAGTCCGTGACTGTCATTTTGACCAAAAACAGGACTGAATCATAACATAAACTAACCACTAGAGCGGACGAGCTCGTCTGTGAACTGTCGCATTTACAGACCTTGGAGTCGCTGTTAGCTTACCAATAAACAGAAAGAGATTTGTCACTTTTATAATAAGTGCTGACTAGGACACTGGGAGTGAGGCCCAAGGCCAAGACAGGCTGATGTGATAATACTGTATCATGTTTTTCTGCAGCCAGTGCCTTCTCCTCGTCCTTTTCTCTCTGCTCTGTTTCAGGTGTTGTGAAGCTGATGATGGCAGTTCCTGATCTGTGGTTCACGGCTCAACTAGTCTGGGACACTCTGATGTTCTATCTCTCTATCCTGTTCTGTTGGTCCTTCTGTCCACTAACCCCAACCAGTCTACGCAGATGGCTGCCACCTCTGAACCTGGTTCTGCTGGAGATTTATTTCTGTTAAAAGGGAGTTGTTTCTTCCCACTGTCGCTAAATGCTTGTTCATGTGGATCTTGTTGGGTTTTCTCTTTCTTATTATGAATTTTATATTTTGATAAGCACATTGAGATTACTTTGTTGTAAATCGCGCGATACAAATAAAGTTGAATTGAAATGAATTTTGCAGACAACAAGGAAAAGCTTTTGTGTATCAGTATGTGAAATAAGATTCTAGAACGGTTTGCCAATGGAAATTAAAAAGTAAAAATATCAAATATCAAGCAATTTAAAAGAAAATATCTTTTCATTATATTTGAAAGTGTGTAATATGTTTTTTGTGTATATTTAATCAAAAATCCTAAAAAAATGAAACAAAATCTATTTATTAACAGCAGCAATGGTTGGAAAACAGGATGCTGAAAATGTATTATTTGTTACTATAATGTAGGAAAAGGGGTGGGACTAGTTATAAGTTCATACTTCCACCCACTCCCTTTTGAACACACAAAGTATGTGTATGCGGTAATATATGTAATTATTGTTTTGTTTTTTGGAGGGAAGCCATCTGCATCAAAGCTTCTGTTTATTGTAATATTGTTTCCTGTATTACTGCATTGTTCAAAATAAAACAGTGTATGATATAAAGGGGATTTTTACAGGCAAATGGGTGTGTGTGATGTCTTCAGTCACGTGATTTCAAGATGGCATAATACAGGTTTTAAAATGTCCCATTTTTAAAAGTTAATGAAATGATTATGATGCAAAACAATGCGTTTTGTTAGACGTAGATCTTCTAATAAGGACATTTCAAAGGTTTTAGGCTATATTTGTAAAAACAGTGGAGGATCCCTTTAAAACAGTTTAAAGATGATAGAAAACTCACGTGACCTTTGACCTCAACGGTTCCCGACCCTCCTCTGTAACAGCTGACCTTATACACAGTGAACAACAGCAACAGATTAACTCTACTGAGGGGTGTAAAGGGACGCTGAACATCTGACAACTCTGCGTGTGATTGGTTAAACGAGCTGTTCCTGGCAGCGTGGATTGGATGACAGGGATGCAACATAGACTCTGATTTGTTCTCAACGTCTCACAGTAATGCATGAGCTGAGCACAATTACCGTTGGCCTGTCCGTGGCGTGGGGCGCACGGCTGCACCGCAGGACGTTTCCGTAACGGTGGAAACAAACATTAGCAAGCTTGATCTGTGACGGATGAGACATGATGGTGCTTGGAGAAAAAAAACCAAAAAAAAAAAACCTGCAAGCTCAAAACAACTTTTAAAACTGATAAAAATGTGGAACAAAAAGAGGGAAAATGTAGGGAAAAAAGGAAACATGGTATTTATTGGGCAAAAGTTATCTTATTTAAAGGAAAAGTGGCCAAAAATAATAAAGAAAGAACAAACATTTGGATAAAAGTGTCAAAAAAAACTTTCAAAAATTGACAGAAATAGGAAAAAAGTGGTATTTATTGGTAAAAGGAAGCTAAAATCTGAAAAAAGTGTCCAAAAGGGGCAAAAATGGGACAAATGAAGTTGTAAAATGGCCAGAGGGCCACATTTGAGCATCGCTGACTTCTACATGGTGTCATTGATAATGTAGTATTGGGCTGGTCTCGACAGAAAATGCCAGGGCTGAATTTTGATCCCAGTGCACCACTGGTCAAGGCTAATGGGGATCCAAATAAAAATAAAAGACACTATGGGATTTAAATACATTTCAACTCATTTGAAGTTGCTTTGCTAATAACGGGATCTTTTTAAAGGAACAGTTAAAAAAAAAAAAAAAAAAAAAAGGTAAAACAGACATATTGACATCCTTAATTCATAACATGGCTCCTTGGATGCATGTCAGGCCCCGGGCTAATGCATACAGTACAATACTGGTATCAACCCCCTCTTCACCCTTCCCCCATCACTCCTCCTCCTCCTCCTCCTCAATCCACCTTCCTCAGTGATCTCCGGTCCTCGTTGTGTCGCTAATCCTGATCCTTAAAGGGAAACACCACTTCAACTTGGAGGAATAGATCATAGCGAGAACACAAATAGGATTGGGTGAAGAAAAAGGACACTTCAAGAGACGCCAAATTTTCTACATTTTGAACCAAATCTGACATTTACCGCTGGTACTTCTTAGGGTGTAAAAAAGAATCACAGGCTGTTCTTTGTATCTCGTGTTATTTACGGTGAACTGTGTCAGAAAAAGGAGGAGAGAGGACATGAAAGGGAATAACTGAGCTGTTTTCATCAAAGTAATGATGCTGGTTTTGTGCTTTTATTGGATGTTGGATTTTACATCTATGACACGTGTCAAACGCAAATCCGGCCGTTTAGAACGTGTACCCCTAGGGGTACTTGAACACATTGCAGGGGGTACTTGGATGAATCTATTTCCAACATGCTGACAGCACTTTTAAGCCTATTTCAGACACTCTACATGATCATCCAACATTTTTTCCACCCATTGACAATAAATGGCATTAATAGAATAAACAATATTGTGGCCTTAATATTCTACTAAATTGTTACTAACATGTTATTCACATTACAAAAAATTGAGGTAAATATATTCTCTGATATACAATAATTGTAATGCACAAAATTGATATTTCGGTTGACATTTTCAAGCTGTAGGAGATTTCAAACGCCAACATGTTAACAACATGTTAGTAACAAAGAAATGTTACTAAATTAGAGTGACGAAGGGGTTCTCCTAATCTGAAGAGAGGTCTCGGGGGTACAATAGACAGAAAAGGTTGGGAAACTGCTTTAGAGCATCATAGTCGGCCAGCAGGACAAAGAAAACATGAAATATTTTGTATTAAACCAAATAATCTAGTTGTAGATATCACATGAATGCAGTCATTTTTAATTGCAAATTGTAAAATGAAGTCTAATTTTTTCCAGAAATCTTGCAATTTCTTACAAACAATTCCATGAAATTCATTTAAATTACACAAAAATTTGTTATAAAATCCATATTTTTTTAAAGTGAAGATCCAGCAGGGACTGATATTGAAAACTAGAGCACAATGATGTTAAAATTGCCCTAAAATCTGTGGCCCACTTGAGTTAAAACTGGTCCGTATTTGGCCCCTGAACTGAAATGAATTTGACACCCCTAATCTATGACGTCTTTCCATAATAATGGCCAACGCAAAGTGTTGTTTTATCTTTGATGCGCTGCATTTATAAAGCATGTGCATTAGATTACCCGATAGCATGTTATCATCTGCAAAACGCTTGGTTTTATCTCCTCTGCTGCACATCTGTATTTGAGCTTACCAAAACACCCTGACCCGCTGTAATCTGCCGGGGCCATATTACGCCTCTGTCCACATATCATCTGGCTTTTGATAGTCCCACTCATTCTGTCACTCAGAGATAAGCACAGTGTGTATCTGCTTTCCAGTGTCCATTTTTTTTCCCACACACATGCAACATATCAGCCATGATCAGTCTTCTGAGTGACTGAGAGCAGCTGAGCGTACACACACCGACAATGCAGGACAAAATTCGCCCTTTTTTCCCAGGACTGAACCCCCAGTGAAAGATGGCTTTGGGGTAGCCAATCAGAGAGCTCCTCCAACAGCTGGCAAAGAAAACCCCCGGTGGAAGGGAGGAAATAAGAAGACAGACGAGGGAGAGTCAACAGCTCCTCCAGGAGATTTTCCTCTGCTTTTCTTTCCAACTCATGCTAGTTGCATTCAAGAACATGTAAACCTAAGATGGGCTCCACAGAGGAGGCCAATCCAGAATATATTCAATTAAGAGAAGCCCCAAAAATGCATTTCCACGACTCTAAAATGATCATATAGACCACCTGTGTGAAACTCAAGGCCCGGGGGCCAAATCTGGCCCTTTAGAGCAGCCATATGCAACTGGTGGCCCGGGGGCCAGATGCGGCCCATGGTCTAATTTTGTGCAGCCCCCAAAACAAAACTATAATTCAGGAAGTTGGAAGTGATATGAAGCTTAACAAAGACACACTAAACAACCACTGAAACACAAAATGACTACAAAAACAACAACATATACAAAAGGAGTTCAAAGACACACAAAAAGCCAACGAAATCGCACCAAATGACACAAAACAATAACAATAACACAATAAATTTAACAGAAATGCACAAAATGACTCAAAAATGCAACACAAATGTGACATTGACAAGAAAATAGACAAAATAAATAAAAAAACAAAACACACAAAAAACCCCATGCAAAAGGAGTGACTACAAAGGCAAAACCCTTTGATCTTTCCTGTATTAATGCTCAGCCACGTCATTATTCTAAATGCTGACATAAAAGTTGATAATGTGGCCCTCGGATCCGTTTTTTGTTACCCCGTTCTGACAGAAGTTGCCCATCTCCCCTTTAGAACATCCAATTTGGCCCGCAGGCGACAGTAGAAATAAGAAAACATTAATTATTGTGGAAATTACCAAATAATTCAGTTGTAGATATCTCAAATTAATTGCAATTTATTTGTGGAAACAACTCTAATGTTTTCCATATATCTTGCAATCTCTCACAAGCAATTCCACAAAATTCTTCTAAATTACACAAAAATTGATAACAAAATCAAAAAGTTCAACAGAAAACTGGATACTGTATATCTTGAATCTCGATATATTGCCCAGCCCTACTATACAGTACTTATGAAGTAGCACACAGTTTCAGAAAGGCTGGTGTCCCCTGCTTTAAACACATTAAAGAATGACAAAAATACCTACATCACAGCCCAAAAACACAGAGATGAGAAAAAGAGAAGTAAAAATGAAGGGTTGTGGCACCTTACCTGAAATCGTCTAGGGAATACATGTCAGTGAGGGAGGGGGGTGGGGGTGGGGGGTGGTTAGGGGATAGCAGCCCAGTCCTCAAGCAAAGAATGACAGAAGGTATGAGGGGAGATTATGGAGGAGAGGGGGAAGTGTCAGCCTGAGACGAGCGAGCGCCGTCGCACATGCTGTAAAACACGGCTACAGTAACTCAGCATGTCCTCCTCATTCACATCTCAGGAGTTTCTTTCTAAGAAATCCAGAACGCCAAAAAAAAACAAAGCTACGCCTTGATAAAGATACGGAGAGGGAAGAAGAGCGTGAAAGAGATGAGAAGGGATGAGTAAGGGAATGAAGGAGAGAGAGAGAGAGAGAGACAGAGAGAGAGAGAGACAGAGCATGTGACCAGCGTGGACCAGTCACCTCTCGCTGCTTTAAGCATTGAACCACCATCTTTCCACCTCTGAGGAATCGTTTCCACTGGATGAAAATTACATGTTAGCCTATTTGGAGACACAAGTGCTTTCTTTTGAGTCGGCTGCTAAAACTACTGCAAAAGATCTGAATATAGTGTTTCTAAAATTAATTCCAGCTCTAAGGCCTTAATAAGTCATTGACTTCCAAAGGATGAAACAACATCAACGCACAAGTTTATTCATTCAGCTCTGATTTCATAACAGACACAGCATTCCAGCTCTCAGCAGAAACACATGGAACCGTCTTATTTAGCTCGGCTAACAAAGGTTTCATTGATCTCATCTGATGTTTGTGGTTTTCATCCTGACTTTTCTCCAGTGACCAACCAGCTGGCTCAACTAAACAGTTTATTCTGCATTGCGACTCGAAATCTGCAACCCAGTCCGCTAGAACAGTGGTTCTCAAACCTTTTTTTGGCGACCCTAAAAACTTTTTTTTCTTCCTACAATTAGTGTTTGATCGTGTTTGAGCTCAGATATTTTTTTTTTTTTTTTACTGCATTTTAGTTGAACAACATTCATACAGTTGTTTAGCATTTTTGTGTTGTTTTAATTATAAAAAAAGAATAATTCAAAAAAATCAAAAGTTTCAGAAATTTCAGGCGGCACCATTTAAACTACATGACCCCAAGGTTGAAAAACACTGATTTATTTGCTCACGCATAGGGTGGGACCAAGACTGACACTTAATTTTACACGTACCCCCGTTTGAGAAACACTGCACTGGACTTGGAGTCAGATTTTGGGAAGAGTAGAGCATGTGTAAAACAGTAGAGTGAGTTTGATGTCAAAATTGGAATGTAGTGCGTTCACATTAGATAGTATGAAAAGATTGAGTATGCGAGAAATACCTGGATGTATACTATATCGGGAGATTTTTTTAGGTTTTGCACGGAGGGCACACTAGTCATACTCAACTGTCCCATGATGCATTGCGAGCGGAACGTAAAATCGTCCTGGGACCGACTTCAAGCTAAAAATCAAACGTTCCCTTTTCAAAACAAAAGCATCTCTTCTTGTCTTCCATTAGTTTTTTTTAAACAATGTGTAAATAGTTTTTTGAAGTTAACCGTAAGTTTTGTCAGTAGCACAATGGCGAGTCTCCGAAACACGGCTGAAACACTTTTCTCACAGAAAAAAGCCGACCGGAACAGGATGTTGTGATGATGCGTGTGGTCAGCATGTGCGCTTGTCTGGAAACGAGCCAACTTGTCCGCGGACTCACGGAGCAGATTTATTTTAATACATCTGAGCACTAAGGCATTTTTTAAGCAGAGGTGACGAGGCTCGTAAGCGTGTTTTATGTTTCTGTGTCATGTAGAGACTGTAGTTACTGTACGTGTAGGCTCACGGTCCGTGATGCAAGTGTTATGGATCAAATGACCACATGTTGATATTCTACATGTTCACTTTATTGCTTAAAATGCTTTTGGAACTTTCAAAGGTGAAGAATTAACGGAGATATTTAGCCTTTGGTTTTCGACCTTGGCTTTTCATTCTCGATTTTCGGTTTCGGCCAAGAATTTTCTTTTCGGTGCATCCCTAGTATATACTCATTGAGTTTGTAGTGTATATTACGTTAGTTGGCCATTTCAAACTGTGAGTCAGAGGGAGATAAAACTCTGCATTCACAGGAAGCCAGGGAGTGGGAAAAGAGTGAAAATGCCGAGCTGTAAATACTTCTCTCAGTGTGTGGTGAGGTCATCTGATACTGTTCGTTCTCCATCATGCCAAAGGACACGTCATAAAGCAGCTTCATCATGTATGGGAAAATGTGCAGATTATGAAGGGATACAGGAGAGCTTTTTATGTTACGGACATTTAATCCTGTCCTATGGATGGTATGGAACATGGAGACAGGCTGTTGTTGCTCTATGTAGAAATTATTAACACAAGTTAAGACCGAGGCTGCTTTCAAAATGACATACTCCACACTATACACTACAAACTCAATGAGTATATACAGTCTACTATATACAATGGTAAAGATGATACCCGTTCCCACTGAAGTATATTTCCAAGTTTCCCAAGATGCATTTGGAACCTACAACAATAAAAAATCCAAATCACACTGAAACTAAATATCTGTTTATTTCTAAACCTTTGAAAGTTCTGAAAGCATTTTAAGTGAGAAAGTGACCAAGTAGAATATCAACATGAGGTCATTTGATCTATAAAACCCGCGGAAAACCCCTGAGAATTCCAGGTGTCACAGTGGGGGACAGTCGCTCCAGTAGTATCTGTCATTGTGTCCTTGGGCAAGTCACTTCTCCCACATTGCCTGGTATGAATGTAGTGTGTGAGTGAGTGTTGGTGGTGGTCGTAGGGGCTGATGGTGCACTATGGGAGCCTCGCTTTGGTCAGTCTGCTCCAGGGCAGCTGTGGCTACAATAGTAGCCTTCCACCACTTGCTGTGGAGTGATCCCTTGATTGTGTAAAGTGTCTTTGAGTGTCCAAAAAAAAAATCGCTATATAAAATTGATGTATTATTATTATTGTTAAATGTCCAAGATTTTGTGACTAATTTCTACTTAATTAGGGTAAAAATTATGTCATGTTTGGGGAAAACTTAAGTATTTTGAAGGAATTTTTATTGTTTTCAAATGTTTAACATTAAAAATGACTGCAATCATGCGATAGAAGCACCGGGAAAACTCTAAGCCCCTGCAAATATTGTTGAGCTTCATTCACACAATGATGAATGTTTTCTCCGTCATTTTTATTTTCTTGGGCGGGCCGAATTTGGCCCCCGGGCAATGAGTTTGACACATGTGCCATAATAGTATACAGCACATCCTGGTATTACTTGTGCACTCAATCTTTCCATACTATCTAATGTGAACCTAATGCATACTAATTTTTAGGGGTGGGAACCTCTGGGTACCTCACGATACGATACGCGATACAAAGCTCACGATAACGATATGACGATACTGCAGTTATTGATACATTGGTCAGAAATCAATCTACGATAATCTATAACATAACAAGAAGCAAAAAAAGATTAAGTGAAAAAATACTATTTTTATTTTATATCTGAAAGACAATACATTGAAAAAGTGTCCTATGAACAGTGACACTATTTTAGTGCAACTTTTCTGTAAATAAGTGTCAACATACCAATGTAAATGAATAAGTATGTCCAACAGTGCTTTCTGTAAACAAAAAATAGGGTCTTTCTTACCAGTGACACCAGTATAATGCAATATTCCAGTAAACAATATATTGGTTCCTTCAACAAACAGTGACAACATTTCTGTGAAGACGTACCTGCACATTTTAGTGAAAAAGCAGAAAAGGTTTTGAAAATAAATGAATAAATAAATAATAATATATATATTTTTTTTAAATCAATACTTAGCACAAGCATATCGATATTCGATCGTGTGGGAAAATATCGCGATATATCGAGATATCGTCACACTCCTACTAATTTTGACGTCAGACTTAGTATGAGTACGTTAGTAGTATGACATTTCAAACACAGCCACAGTGTTTTATTGTTTCTATTCTATCCTATCTATTTCTATAGAAAGGCCCAAATAGAAGTATAGTGCAGTGACTGACGCTATGGCTCACGTGATTCGCTCAGACTTCACAGCCTGGAGCTCAGTGCATAACTCAGCATTTCACCTTCCAGTGACTGCACTTTCTCCCTCTACATTTCCCACAATGAGTCACCACGATGAACGCCTGAGACGTGATCCTGCATTAATCGTACAGGCAGACGCCTCCTCGCTGTGTGCCCTCTACACTCACTCTGCTCCACCTTTTCTAACCATCACACACAGTATCAACTGTGTTTAATGAGAGCAACCAGTCCATCAAAGATGAGAAGACGACGATGTGACAATAAAAGCCACTTACACCCCAGACTAAAAATAGATTCACTCAATTCTCCATACTGTGCACATCACGACTGATGTGGTTGTGTCTGTTAAAAAGAAAGCTTTCCTTTGCATAAACACTCCAATGGAAGCAGCCAGGCCGAACAAATGATCTCATTGAAATATTTCCCTCGCCTTGCTCTGTAGGGATTTAAGACGTCCCCCGAGGTGTTTGTCATCAAAAAAAAAAAACACACACACACACGAGATGAGACACAGGAAGCACAAAGGAAAGTGACCGTCCAAGCAAATGGTCAGGAGTCAGGATAGAACTGCTACATGTTTATCACAAGTGAGTGAATTATAGGAGGGGAGCCCTCAACACAAGATATCCAGATGTTGCTAAAAGCAAAAAGCTCCCACGGAGGCAACGTTCATACAGAGATGGATTCTTCCAGAAAAATGTCTTCTACCAGAAAACATGTGGTGCACGTTTGTATAAAACACAAGTGCAAGCCGCAAATAAATGGAGAAGTTGTGTCATAGACGTGGGCTGATTGGACCATTCCTAACCTTTTGGGTGGGTTTCAAATCCCTAGTGTTGTGTAAAATAACTTCAGATACTTGAAAAAAGACATTATATCTATTTAGTACAAATATTAAACTGATTAACATTCAGTCCATCTTATTCTTGCTGGCCCAAATTCCAGTTTGAGTCATTACATTATCCAAGTGATGAAGGATTTTATTTTAGTAATAATTGAAGAAACAGTTTATTTTCAAGCGTCCTTGTGGAACGCTCGCTCCTGTTGTGCTGAGTAAGGCTGTGCAACGCTGACATGTGGTGATAATGAACAATGTTCTAACGATTAACCCAGATCAGAGACTGACTGTTTAAATCATTCAACACTGTTCATACAGATATAGATTATAGCACTGGGACGATATGCTTTTGGCCTGATTCCATAGTGGGTTTTTGATTTATATTGCGGTTTTGCAGTTTCCTAGTAACTATTATCACAATTTTATTTTTCTTATTTTCCTTCTTATCCAAAAACAAAAGTTTATTCATACACTTAGAAACAATATTTGAGTTATAGTTCCAAAAAACAATGCACATCACACGTCACTCAATCAGTCGGACATTTACGATATTTCAATTGCATTTGAAAGTGAACTACACACTATGTAGTGTTAACCTATGACCTCTTATAAAGACTACGGGGAGAAATATCTATGTTCAATATCAAAAGAATTTGGATTGAAAAAAAAATTGTGTGTTTTATCGTGTGGTTGGATTTCCAGTGAACAGTCATTGAGGACCACGAGGACAAGCAATGAGATGGATATAAATTTATGGTTTTTTTAAAAACAGTTATGAGGCAAGATTTCAAAATGATTTTATTTACTTTTTAATAATATTATTTTAAAGGCTCCTAAAATAGTGCATATAGGAATCTCTCTATCTATCTATATCTATGAATGGAAGAACCAAACAATAAAGTACTACCACCCTTTACCAGGAGCACCACATCTCCTCTGAGGCAGATATTGGCACCAGTTCTCTGGATCAGTGATCCTGGTACCAAGATTAATAACAATCAAAGCTCAGAAAGAAAAAAAAAAAAGATATTCCCATTAATAACCATACAGTAGATCCAAATGCATGACACCCCTATTTTTAAAAAAAAATAATTACGATGAAATGCTCAATCCAGATCTGATCTGGATGAAACTTGGTGGGGTCATTGAGAAACCAACTCAACACAACTGTCATATTTGATAAAGATCGGCCAATAACGAACCAAGATATAAATTTACGACATTTTACAAACAATGAGATACAATTTTTTTGATATTTGAAACTGATCCAGAATCATTATATTGATGCTGATAAGGAGTGTGACAATATCTCAATACGGCGATATATGGCAATTTTTTTTTTCGCACCACTGATTATCGATATGCTCGCGCTATTTATTTATTTATTTTTATTTTATTTTTTTCAAAACCTTTTCTGCTTTTTCACTAAAATGTGCAGGTACGTCTTCACAGAAATGTCGTCACTGTTTGTTGAAGGAACCAATATATTGTTTACTGGAATATTGCACTATAATGGTGTCACTGGTAAAAAAGACCCTATTTTTTGTTTACAGAAAGTACTATTGGAGATACTTATTCATTTTCATTGAAATGTTGACACTTATTTACAGAAATGTTGCACTAAAATATTGTCACTGTTCATAGGACACTTTTTCAATTTATTGTCTTTCAGATATAAAATAAAAAAATTCTTTTTTCACTTAATCTTTTTTTCTTGTTATGTCATAGATAGGTATGTAACGATTCACTCAACTCCCGATACGATTCGATACACGATACTGGGTTCACGATACGATTCTCTCACGATTTATTTTACAAAATGGGACTGTAGTCAAATGATGACTGAAAAATATTCCTTTATTTTTTTATTTTAGAAAATACTGCATTATATTCCTTTTATTTTTAATTGTCAAAAGAATCCATTGATAAACTATTCAAAACAATGCAATTTATCTAAAAATAAATCTTGAATGAAATAAATAAAGGAATAATACAAATGAAGAAGAAACCTATTAATTTAAATTCTGGTTCTATAGTAAACAATGCAAAACTGCATAATAGTTCTTTTTCTTTTTAAAAGTGCAACTGAAAATGTATTTTGTGCCTTAACAATTGGACTTTTAAAAAAAACCCCATCATTGCACTGATTTACGGCAGATATTTGTTTGGACCAGCAGAGGGCGCTGGTAACCCAGTGGTCGGTTGGCATGCAGCTAATCTAGCAGTGAAGAAGAGATGCTATGCTAGGAGACAGAGCTAATAGAAAAATGTGACTTTTACAGATATTCACGTAATATTACAGATATTCGTTCGGTGCTAAAGGGGTAATGAATCATTTATTAACATGTAACATTAACATGTAAGAGTAGAAGGCGGCCAGAAAGAAAATAGTAGCAGATTCCGCCCGCCGGTACACTGCTGGACAAGAGAAGGGATAAATATATATTGTTTAAAAAAGTACTGCAATTCAATTTTCAAAGTATCGATGTCAATCGTGATACCTATGAATCGATTTTTAACTGCCTCACAATTAATCGTTACATCCCTAGTCATAGATTATCGTAGATTGATTTCTGACAATATATTGATAATCGCAGTATCGTCATATCATGAGATAATCGTTATCGCAAGCTTTGTATTGTATTGTATTGTGAGGAACCCAGTGGTTCCCACCCCTAATGCTGATCCCCTCCAAAATCGAACGGAATCTTCTAGAGCTGGGCGATATCGACCAAAACTCATATCACAATATTTTTTCTCAAAATGTCGATAGATCTTGATAATTTAATTTCAAATGAATTCTTACCAGAAAGACAATTCTGGGTTAAATTTGCTGACGCAAAAGGCCACACAGGCACATTTATTAACAAACAGTTGCAAAATATGTGACATTTTTGGCTTTTTCTCCTCTAAGGGACAGCACGTGTGAGTGAGTTCTGTAGTGTGGCTTGTTTAGGGGAAGGTCTGGGTTAGGACGCACTCAGTGATCCATCCAACTGTGCTTTTTATGCTGTTCTGAGAGGTAGAGAGAGCAGCAACTCCTAAAACAAGTATTTTAAAACAAAACAAGCTATAAATATTGATATAGGCCACGGCAATATGGTAATTTTCTATATCACCAAAATAGAAAACTCAATATAGCTTGAATCTCGATATACTGTATCACCCAGCCCTAGAATCTTCCATGTCGTAAGATCTATGATTAAAATCTTGTCAAAATCTGTTACGTACGTTTGACGTAAAACTGCTGACAGACAAACAAATAAACTGTGGTGAAAATATGACCTCCTTGGAAAAGCTAATAATCTCACACTACGAGGTGCTACCGCGAGCTGTGCTTATCATGCTAATCATGCTGGTGTGTCATTGGCTCTCTTTGCAACACCATTCCATCACCAGTTTGTTTCTCCTACAGGTTAGTAGCTATAGATGAGCAGCAACAACATGTCAATCTTTCCTTCCCTGTGGTGAGACTCCAGCTCAGACTAAGATCTATTCCCCATTACTGGATTGTAGATCTTTGTCTGTTTAAATCCAAGGCTCTGTCTGACTACGCTGGTGATGATGGAGTGCAGTAGTAGTGAATCTGAAGCCATGAAGCTGGGCTGTGCACGAGGCTGCAGCTTCACAGACATGGAGGGAGTCAAAGCAGAATTATAAAAAGGACTGTTTCAGAAATAGTACAGAATACAGTGACTGCAGCAGGGAAAGATCCAGGCCTGTGCATACTGCATACTGCATACTGCATACCCAAGCCAGCATAAGCAGGAAAAAGGCTCAACATGCCAACCATAGCCAGAAGACACAGTAAGGGCTTTACATGGGGAGTACAGGGTGTGTGTGTGTGTGTGTGTGTGTGGTGGGGGTGGGTGTCTGTTAACCTGCCTGGCAACCACCAGAATAAACACCCCCTCTTATGCTGCACTGGTTATTATGGGAGCCCTCACTTATCCTGTTTCACCCCTCCATCCATCCATCACATCCATCCCACATTCAACCAAACGAGCTCTTATTCCGCTATACAGGATGCTGTCGTTCCCATGACAACGCGAACCAGTCTGGATGCTGGTTTCGACCTGCTGGGTGGGTCCAGCACTGACACACAAAAAAACATGGAAGTGAGCGGTGTAGTGGAAAATGAACCATGGGGAGGACGGACACACACACACACACACACACACACACACACACACACACACACACACACACACACACACACACACACAGGGTGGGGATGAATGGATGAATGAACAGCTGTGGTGTGATTAATCAGGCCGGTTGAACGTGTGGATCCAGATGTGGCCCCGCAGGTGGAGGGCCACATCTGTTCATGACGCGTCAAACGGTGCGGTCTGCTTACCTCATTTTGCCCCTTTAACGACAAGGCGCCGACGGAGGCTAACGGCTGTATCCGCTGCTGTGTCGCTGTTTCCAGGCTCCACTTCGATGAGCAGGCCCCCCTCCCCACCGCTCGGTCCTTATGAGAGTCTTTAGTGTGTCTCAGGCGTGTTACAGGGACGCTAAGCGGTGTCTGCGGTCCGCTTTGTGCTCCGTTGTCCCCGTTTTGAACACACACTGCTGCTGCTGCTGAGGTCCATGGCCGCTATGAGCTGCTAATGACACAGGAATGGTGGAAAGCTGTCCGTCTGCCGCCTCCTTCATGCCATGTTTTAGTCCCATTCGGAGCCTTTTTTTTTGTAGGTTGGCTTCACAGATTTAATGATTTAAGGGTCAATGCAAACACAGCGTGTGTTAAAGCAGAGTGAGCTCAGTGCTGCCAACCTGCGGTAGAGACTAGAATTACAGGCAGCGTCAGCACTGCTGCTCCACCCGGTGCATCAGTGATCATCCACACACTAGAGCTGGACGATATATCGAGATTCAAGATATATCGAGATTTCTATTTATGGCGATACAGAAAATTACAATATCGCTTTGATTGATATACATATATTTTTTATGTCTTATTTTGTATCAACATTCTTGTTTTAGAAGTGGCTGATTTAGTTACTTCTCAGAAAAGCACAGGTAGATGGATAACCCAGACCTTCCTCTAAACAAGCCACACTATGGAACTCACTCACACGTGCTGTCCCCAATAACCAAAGGGTTAGGGGTTCAAATCCCACTCTATCAAAGGCATTGTGTCCTTGGGCAAGGCACTTTACCCTCATTAGCTAGTATGAATGTGGTGTGTGAGTGAGGGTTGGTGCTGGTTGGAGGGACCAATGGCGCACTATGGCAGACTCGCTTCTGTCAGTCTGCCCCAGGGCAGCTGTGGCTACAATAGTGGCTTACCACCACTGTGTGTGGAGTGAAAGAATAATGCACATCAATGTAAAGCGCGATATGAAATCTAATTCATTATTATTTCTAATAATAATAATAATAAATGGGCCTGTGTGGCATTTTGCATCAGCAAATTAAACCCAGAATTGTCTTTCTGGCCAGACCTCATTTGAATTATAATTATCAAGATTTATATTGTATATAACCATTTTGAGAAAAAATATTGAGATATGAGTTTTGGTCCATATCACCCATCCCTACCCAGCCACCGTATCTTTTGTCGATTATTTTGATGTACACGTTCTTCTTTATTCCTAGCTGCGTACCAATAGGGGGCACTGTGGCGCAGCCGCCTAAAAAGTCCACGGGATTTGTGTGAAAACTATTATTTATTAGAAGACAACACACTTATTTGCAGCTGTGTAATGTATTACTTTTCATTGTTTTCCTGAAAAATCTAATTATCTTTCGCTGGCATGGGTCAGCTTAGGTTGTGACTTATAGACACTTTATTGCACTCCAGCTTTTTCAGCCTTTGTGTAAAACACCCAGTCATTATTAGTGTGTAAAAATTAGGTATTATGTGATGTGATAGAAGGCCTTTCTAATAAAGAAGAGAAACTATCTGTAACATATTCAAAATATTTATTTTTATTCAGTATGATTTGGTAATTGATTAATTTTAATTTTCCGTACAGGAAGGCAATCATCTCACAATTTAACCCAACATTTAACAGCATCCTCTTAGTAGCCAGTTTTGTGTGTGTGTGTGTGTGTGTGTGTGCACGCATCCTGGTATAGAGCTATTTATCTTAGATAACATTTTCTATTCTTACAGTGGAGGGATTTTTTTTGGAATCCTATACGATCCCATTAGGAGCAGTGGGGAGCTTACATGGGGAAACACATACAAAGGAAACTGTTTAGTGACCTGGGCTTTTGTATCAATAAAGTTAATCGTAAAGTTGCGCAGCCTAAAAAAATGTATGTGATTTTTTTATGTTACTTTTGAACAGATTTACAGCAATACTTGTGAAATTTGCCATTGTTTTTTTTTCTGGTAAAAATTGAATGTCAATGTTAAATATTAAATCTAAATCTAAATGTTACATTTAAATGTTAAATTGTCAGGTTCTGATTAGTTTTGTTGTCTTTAGCCCTTGTAGTCCTCTTTTTGTTCTGTAAGTGGCTCTGTTAAGTTTCCATTATGGTTCTTGTTTAATCTCGTCTTGTACCCTGCTCCCTGGTTTTCCTCGTGTCCTTCCTCGTGGATTTGGTTTTTTCATTAAAATGGACTCTTATAAACACTACGCCTGCCAGCTGCCTGATTCTCTCTCATCCACCGCTCTGAATCATGACATAATGATCCAGCCACAAATGGACCCAGCACAGGAACTGCTCTTTGAACTAGAGAGTATCCTTTGTGAGGAGAATCCTTCCAACCCCTCAGAATGGCTTAATGCAGTCTGAATAATATATTATTCTCTGTCATCAAGACCTCAGGTATCAGCTCAGCAACTTTTCAACAACAACTTGGCCACAGTTGATGAGCTGCTTCTAAACTAGTCTCTATGAGTTCCCCAGCTTCCAGGCCAGTCTTTCAGAGTCCTTCAGCTTCCAGGCTAGTCTTTACGAGCCTCCTAGCTCCAGGCTAGCGTCCCCGAGCCTCCTAGCTTCCATGCTAGCGCACCTGAGTCCCCTAGCTTCCAAGATAGTGTTCCTGAGTCCCCCAGTTTTCAGACTAGCTTTCCTGAGTCTCCTAGTTTCCAGATAGCGTTCCTGGGTTTCTAGGCTAACATTTCTGAGTCTCCTAGTTTCCAGGCTAGCGTTCTTGAGTCTCCTAGCTTCGAGGCTAGCATTCCTGAGTCTCCTAGCTTTTAGGCCAGCGTTCCTGAGTCTCCTAGCTTCCAGACTAGCGTTCCTGAGTCTCCTAGCTTCCAGGCTAGGATTCCTGAGTCTCCTAGCTTCCAGGCTAGTGTTCCTGAGTCTCCTAGCTTCCAGGCTAGGCCAACATCGCCTCCAGTGCCAGCACCCCGCGCCAGGCCGCCAACGTCGCCGCCAGTGCCGGCTCCCCGCACCAAGCCACCAACGTCGCTGCTAGTGCCCTCTTCGTCTGGCCTGCCAGAGCTCTCTTTGTCTTTCTGCCCCGAACTGTCCCCGCCTGCCCGGCCCAAACTGGCTCTGCCTGACCAGCCCGTGCTCTCCTCGCCCGACTGGCGGTTCCCAGTCTTGTCCGGCCTGCCGCCAAGCAGGGCGCCTGACCAGCACTTCCCAGTCTAGTTTAGTTTTGTTGTCTTTAGCCCTTGTAGTCCTCTTTTTGTTCTGTAAGTCTTTGTTGGTTCTGTTTAGTTTCCATTATGGCTCTAGTTTCATGTGATAACTTTTGTCTTTCTGGTCCAGGTATTCCTGCTCGTGTCTCCACCTCCCAGTGATGTCAGTGGCCCGTTCCCAATCAAGCCTCCATCATTATTTAGCTGAGTGTTTGGACACAGAGTGATGGCTGGATTATTGTTAATGTCATCCTCCTCGTGTCCCAGAGCATCTTGTACCCTGCTCCCTGGTTTTCCTCGTGCGCTTTCGGCTTTTGTTTTATCATTAAAATGGATGCTTATAAACACTACGCCTGCCTGCTGCCTGATTCTCTCTCTGCGCTTGGGTTCTCATCCACCACACCGAATCGTGACATAAATCTAAATGTCACAGGTGAAACTACATATTTAGCTAATATTTGAATTTGAGCGAAACATTTAATTTAGCTAAAAATCTAATTTCACCCTTGACATTTATATTTAATAGTTAACATTTAGATTAAACATTGACATTATATTTCTAAAAGAAGAGAAATATCACACATATTGCTGTAAATCTGGTCAAAAGTAAGATTGAAAAAAATTCACACAATTTTAAACGTGGTTTGTTGCTAAATGTTGCAAAAAGTTGATGTTTATTTTAGCATGCGCAACTTTACAATCGGCGCTCCATAGATTCTGATAGGCTGTTAATTACAGAATGAATAAAACAAAACAAAAAAAACTCCACAATGGTTATTCTCTTGAAATAACCAAAATATACAGTTCAAACGACGAATGGACACAGCAGCTATGAATGAATTTCACGTTTCATTTACTTCTATACTAATATCAAACATTGAGTGGATTTCCATGGCGTTAGATGACATCCTTTTACATTCCCTCCAAAACAACAATCTTTGCCAAAACTCAATTTGTTGTTGACCTAAAGATGATGAGTGCGAGACCTATGTCAATGTTGATGATTGGAAGGCAAAAAGCAGACATCAGTGCATGTAAAGGCTTCATTTGGCATCCAAAAGCACGTTGGACCCTGCTGTAGTGAACCTGCCTGGTAAAGAACGTCTGATACAGAGACGGTTACAGTGTAGTGGTCTCAGTTTGTTTTAAAATCACAAAGACAACTTGGAAAAAAAAAAAAAAAAAGTGCTTCAAGACATTTCTGACAGGGATTTACATCATTAAAAAAAGGAAAAGAGTAATGTTGGAATCATCCTGCACCTTGAATAAAAAAAAGAAATACATACAACAAACATTAAATGTGATTACAGAAACATTTGATGGACTCGAGAGTATTTCTTTACTTACATTTACACATTTAGGACTGAATATTTGTTTAATATGGCAAGTCTTTGATTTAAACTCATAAATAATATAAACAAATTTAAGACTTGGAAGTGCAATGTGTTAAAAACATGTCATTTTAAATAAATGTAACATTGATTCCTTAGTATAAAACAAACCTAGTGGTTTAAAAGCATAGTCTTTTGGATAATAACTTAAAATGGTTTAGTTATGTGCTATCAGGCTCTGAAGGGTTCCTCTAATACAGGGGTGTCAAACTCATTTTAGTTCAGGGGCCAAATACGGAGCAGTTTGATCTCTCTCTCTCAACTTCATTTATATTGTGCTAATTAAAACAAAAGTCATCTGAAAGCGCTCAAGTGGGCCACAGATTTTAAGCAGGAAAACGAGTAATTTCAACATTATTGTACCTTAGTTTGCACTTGTACGTATACTTAAAACACAAAATAAGAAACTGACGATATCCAAGCAATAAGTGACAGATATCAGTCCCAACAGGATCTTTACTTTACATTTCCTAGATTTTTTGACCAATTTCTATTTAACTAAGTGAAATATTGTCAAAGTTTGATGAAAATTAAAGGATTTTGTAAGAGTTGTTGAGTTGAGTTTTTTTCAACTGTTCAACATTTAAAATGACTACAATCATGTGATTTAAGCACCAGGAGTGTTGAGTTACTTTTACACAATGATTCATGTATTCTTTGTAATTTTTAATTTCTCCTGCGGGGCAAATTGGATGATCCAAAGTGCCAGATTTGGCCCCCGGGCCAAAAGTTTGACACATGTGCTCTAATAGGTTAGTGTCAGTAACTTGTTAAAGTCTTAGAGTGAGTATTTTCCTGAGTTGTTAAATACAAAATAAAAAAAAATTAACAGTTCAAAATCACTTTGTATCTCCCCTTGAAGCAGTGTTTTTTTTTTTTTTTTTTTTAGCAAAGCTTTTAAATCTCCCTATTGATGATATTCAGTCTGAAACAAGAAAACAAACCACTTCAGACCATTAACTAAACTACACTAACAGTCATTTGATTTATTTGTCCCACGTCACTGGTGTCAACGCTCCAGTAGGTGAAAGGAAGATGTGTTTGTTTTTAATGTAGTATGTGAGACAAAAACAGGAAAGTCAGGAACTTCCTATTTCTGTCTTTTGTACTTCAAGCATCCGCGTGTGACACCTTGGGGCGAGGAAGGAAAACGACCTCAGGCTAAAGTTTGATCTTTGTCACATTCCTTCGGTTCTTTTTCCAGTTCAGTTTGGTGTCATTATTAGGCTCAGTTGTTGATATATCTCCATCGCTCAGAGGATCCTCCACTGCATCACGCTCATGTCCTTCCCACCGGTCGACACCAGGTAGCTGTCGTCAAACAGGTAGCTCACGTTGGTTACGTGGCTGCTGTGGCCTCCGTAAACATGGCTGGGAGCCTGAGAGGACGACATCACAGGATATTTTACATTGATTCCAAGCTCAAAGTGTTTTTTTTCCCCCTAATCCAATTCAATCCAATTTATTTATAGAGCACATTTAACAACAAACACGGTTCAACCAAAGTGCTGCAAAATAAAACAATCAGTGTACTGTTCGTACTTTGGTTATTCTGTTTTAAAACCTAATCAAAATAACAAATAAATGGTAAGGTTATTTGGTTTTACTGGCTTAAAAGCTGAACAGAAATACAGAAAAGAAAAGTGTTTTTCTGTTTTAAAATTAAATCTTGTTCTGTTTGTGTGATATTTGGATATTTAAGAGTAATTTTGCAAGTTTCTTTTTAGGCTTTTTTTTTTAAAATTTTTTGGACAAATTCACCACCAACTAACAGCACCATTGCTTAATAAAATACTCTATTATTTTCTTGTAATTTATTGAAACAGAATTATTTCATGGTGTAGAGGGCTTTTTAATCACACTTATGACAATAGCAGACAATAATTAGCTACAATTTACAAAGGAGACTGTATTTACTTAAAGTAATCACATAAAAGTTGAAATTTAAATAAATTCCACTTTAAATTCCATTCATTGTTTTGAATTTGTAGATTAAGCCTTAAGGAACCAATGTTCTAGACACATTTAGGGGTTTAAGAGAGCCCGCGATATGCCTTAGCTGAAAGAAGCTCTTCTTGATAACAGTGCTAATCTGCTTATCAAAAGTTAGTCCAGAGTCTACGATGACTCCGTGATTGGTCCATCAAATACTGGTCCAAATAGTCGAGACTGTACTAGTTACTAGAACCAAACAGAATAGCCTCAGTTTAGGTTTCATTGAAGCTCAAAAAACTAAAAGACACCCATGCCTTAATCTCATTTAGACAGTTCAGAAGGAGCAGGACAGAGCAGGAGTCATTATGTATAAGAGGCATGTAAATCTGACAGTCATCTGCATAACAATGAAAAGAGATAAAGTAAAACTCATCCGAGACACCTGGCATTACTGAAGGAAGTGATGAAACTTTTACAAGTGGAGAAAATACAATTTATGTTGAGAGAAAAGTTAATCATATTCTATTTGATCTGGCAACCTTTTACACACTACTTTATAACAATAACTAGCCCATAAAAGAGAGATTAAACAGTTTGTTAGTCACCCCCTCCCCTTTTTTTCTCTTATTCATGCCTTTTAGGTGTGTATGTATGTATGAATATGTATGTTTATGAATGTATGTATCAATTTTTGTTTTATTTCATTTACAGTTTTTGTATCTGGGTACTGGGTGCAAAGCTAACATTTAGAATGCATAATCATACCATCAAGCTGTACTTGTGTACCTGTATGTTCCTAAAAGTCTAAATAAAAATATCTTGGAAAAAAATGAAGAGAGATACCATATTTCCTCAGTATGGACCGTAGATGTAGCAGTTACAGAGCAAAAAGTAGAGGTCCAAGAACAGACCCTTGGGGAACCCCACAAGAAGTAGAAGCAGATGTACAACTGTCAATTTTCACATTAAAAGTTCTGTCACACATTTTCATCTTACCCTAAACTGTGAACAGGGATATGAAAAGAGATGGACCTTCCCAAAGTCGTCACCAGTAACCAGGAGGTTTTTATTATTGGACCTGCTCACAGCGTTGACGTCAGTACCGTCCGACCCATCGGGCCACAGACCTGTAACAGAAAGGCAGATAAATCACTTTAATAGGATAAAAACCACATGGAGGATTGACCAATGAGAGCCAGGGAAGAGTATCACTCACCAAACACCTGGAAGCCCAGAGGACACGTGCAGGTTGCCCACTCAATGTCCCTAGTGGTCTCCACACTGACCACCTGCTTACACACTGAAGGGATCCCTAAGGAAAGCCCAGCATACAGCAGGTTTTTACCATCATAATAAATCTATGGAGCGCTGACCTAAGGGATGTGGAGCAAATTAGGCCAACTGCTCCCCATCAGTGAGCTGAGGAATCATTTTAAAGGAATACAAAAGAAAAGTGACGTCTCTTATGTAAATGCTTCAAACTCAAAATAAAAACATGTCTCTCACTGGTCACGTTTACAAATCAGAATAAAAGTTAAATCCTCTTTAAACTGACCTTGTAAACACTTTAGTCCGAATGAAAATCGCCATTACAAATTAAACTTCAATTTGAATGAAGTGGCTTGTTTTTTATTTACTGTGACAACTTTTAGGCAAATTTTTACACTTAATGTACAGCAGAGATGAGCTCAAGTTTGAAAGTTTTTAGTTTGTTGAATAAGTCCAAACCTTTTTCACAATAAATCTAATAAAACAAACCAATTGGTCGTTCTTTAAAACGGCCAATTAACTGGAAAAAATAAATGACGTTGGGTTTTAAATATTTAATTCCTCATAAAATAATCAACATTTATATGTATTACATATCAATATGAAAAACCTGATAAATCAACATTAGACCACACGATAGCCACTTTCTGACCAACAATTTTTATAAAGGTCGACTTAGTGAATTTCTCCAGTTTTTGCTTTTATTTTATTACTACCCATATATATTTATTTCAAGTCAGGTCAAAAACATAAGTAAAATGTAAAGCAGTAGTGTACAACTCAGGGGCCAAATACAGACCAGTTTGATCTGAAGTGGGATGCAGAATACTGGTGGAAAAATAGGTAATTTCAACATTATTGAGCCTTAAATTTCACTTCCACATATAAATTATATGCAAAGTTGGTTTCTGTCAGTATTCCCCAGGGCAGCTGTGGCTATTATGTAGCTTATCACCACTGGTATGACTGGTGTTAATAAATAATGGTTAAACCAAGAGGGGCGATTAAGTGTGCAAAGATATGCAAAGCAGTGAAAACATATTAGCCACAATAAAACACATAAGAGTACATAAAAACATGAAGCAGTGCAATTTCACCCATTAAAACACAAGGTAACATTTACTGTATATAAAGTTTTATGAATGTTTTTATGCTGTTTCAGAATGTGACAATTTTTATTGTACTAACGTTAATAGATTTTGTTTTTAGGGTGACTTTTAACAGCTGTCCAGGGACAGCAAATGAAAAAAAAAAGCCATTAGTCTAACTCTGGTACATTTACTGTATATTACCAGTCAAATAAACAAAAAAATGATTAATTAATTAATGTAAAACAACGAGACAAATATAAATCCAATATAAAACCAATGGTTTCTGGTGTATTGAGTATCATGAAAAGCACTATATAAATCCAAGCCATTATTATTATTATGTACAGTATGTAAGGCACCACAGACAATGTAATGATTAATATGAATTTATTTTTGGGGGCATTTTGTGGAATAATTTGTGGAATATTGTAGAATTTTTGAGTCCTTTCAACAATTTTAGATTAAAAGTGGCTGTCATAAGCATAGGAATGTTGTACGGTTTAAATTTAAATTGTGTGTTTGGAGAAATTGAGATATCTACCACTTAATTATTTGCTAATTTACCCAACGATTAATCTTTTCTATGCCATTTCAGCTTTCTTCTGCGGGGCCATATTGGATGCTCTAAGGGGCCGGATTTGGACCTCGGACCTTGAGTTTGATACAAATGTTTATAAAAATGTGTGCATTAATTTCAGAAATCACATGAATGAATCATAACAAGGAACCACTGGAATGGGACACTTACAGTAGAGGATCTCGTAGTCGCCTGAGTTTGATACCAAGTACTGGGAGTCCGTGGACCAGTCCAGATGGGTGATGAAACTGGAATGACCCTGAGATATGACCAAGCAGAAAAACATGAGAGGAGACCAATACCCATGGCCCAATTGAATAATGTTGAATAATAATAATAATAATTATAATAAGATTATGTAGAAATCTAGTGATGGTAGCGTGTGACTTTCTTTTACTGTGCAGCGAGCGCTCACACAAATCTAAAGCTGAGGGTGGAACTAAATATAAAACTGGAGCAGGAGGAACGTGAATGGAAGGGATTAGTAACACAGGCGCTCACCGAGCACTTCCCCACTCGACTGTACTTCCTCCCGTTCTCTCCTACAGCGTAGATGTAGATGTAGTTGTCATGGGAACCGATGGCTAGGAAATTACCATCTGAATTAGGTCAAGAAAAGAAGAAGAAGAAGAAACATAATTACTATGAGATTTCTTGTATTTACTGTATAGATCAGGGGTTTCAAAGTCATTGTAGTTCAGGGGCCAAAAACGGAGCAGTTTATCTTAAATGGGCCGTAGATTTTCGGTGGGAAAATTTGTAATTTAATCTTTATTGTGCTCTAGTTTGCATAAATAAATGATAAAATATGTACGGCACAGAAATAAGTGACAGATTTCAGTCCCTACATGAATTTCACTTAATTTATTTAATTTTTTGATCCATTTTTATGTAATTTGGGGAAATTTTGAGGTGTCATTTTAAGAAAATTGCAGGATTTGGGAAACATTTAGAGTTCTTTTAAGAATTTAAAAATGAAAAATGACTGACATCATGTGATATAAGCATGAAGGAAATATGAGCCCTACTAATATTGTGGAGTTTCATTGAATTTGTGTATTAATTTGGAGATATCTACAAATTAATTAGTTGGTAATTTACATAATTATTCATGGTTCCTCTGTTTTTTTTGCTTTCTGCTGCGGGCCAAATTAGATGCTTTAAAGGGCCGGATTTGGCCCCCGGGCCTTGAGTTTAACATGTGGGGTATAGACGTTCCCACACTGAATATTGCTAACTGATTCTTTATGAATTTGGTGTCTAATCCTCATGGTTGGAACAAAAACAAAGACATCATTTTGATTAACTTGCACTTATATTTAAATTCACTTTAGTTTTAAGTCATATCCATTTTTTTAAACCAAAAAGCACAATCGACAGTGGGGGACAGTCGCTCCAGTGGTATCTGTCATTGTGTCTTTGGGCAAGGCACTTCACCCACATTACCTAGTATGAGTGTTGGTGTTGGTCGGAGGGGCCGATGGTGCACTATGGCAGCCTTGCTTCTGTCAGTCTGCCCCAGGGCAGCTGTGGCTACAATAGTAGCTTACCACCACTAAGTGTGGAGGGAAAGAATTCTGTAAAGCGCTGTGAGTGTCCAAAAAAGCGCTATATAAAATTGATGTCATTTTTGTTAAAATGAGTAGTATTTTTGTCATCGTTTGTGAATTATTGTTGTCATTTAGTATATTTTTTTCTCATTTTATGTGTTTTTGTGTGTTATTAGAGTCATTATGTGAATTTGTTTGGTCATTTTGTGTAATTCTGAAAACATTTTGTGTGCTTTTGTTCTATTTTCGTTGTCATGAATTAGAGTGACTTTTGTTCTTGTTTTGTGTCTTTTTCAGTAAACCATGCATATATTTGTAGTCAACTTATGTGTTTTTAGAGTACATTTGTGTAAATGTTTTCTCTTTTTATGCAATTATTTTTATCTCTGTATATTTTTGTTGTCCTTTTGTGTCATTTCTTTTTTTGTAATATTGTATATTTTTATGTATTTTTGGAGTCATTTTGCATATTTACTTTAGTGTTTAATTTCAGTTGTTTGTAATGGGTTTTGTTGAGATTTGGATCTCTAAATGTAAAAAATGTCAAGTGTTTTTGTATTAAAAATAATAGAAATGTAAAGTTAGTTTTGTTTTATAAGTTCCACATTTGATGCCTAATGTGGTGATGTCATTTGTCTCTTTTCTTTTTTGAAATCTAAATATGTCTATTATGTCTTTTGACCTGAAATAAATGATAGAAACCCTGATCGAGACTATGATTAAGCGCGGTTTCTATATTCAAACAGAAATATTGATCAATTATTCCTTTTTTCTTTGTAAGACACTAAAAAAAAAACTAAAAACATCAAAGTCCATGAGAAGCAAAGAGCGTACCTGGTCCATAGCACATAGCGGACAGCTGCTCATTCCCATCAGTGTGCACCGCCACCAGATCCTTGGATTCAGTGTCCAACACCAACCATCTGCAGGAACAAGGACCGTCAGCTCAAAGCCTGACCTCACCCATCACTGTTCCATTAGTTATGTCTGAGGATTCCTACCTGCCAGTCTGGGATCCCACGGCAACCACAGCTCCAGACGGGTGAAAGCCGGCAGACTGGGCTGCATCCTGCCACATTAAAGATAATAAAGCTACCTTTAATAATATAATGAATAGAAAATAATATTCAGAGCTGTATGCGACTCTAAAAGGATGATATATGTGTACTCGCAATAAAACTACATATAGGTGTTTAAAAAAAAATGTAATCTATTGTTAAAATTGACTTTCGAGGTCAAAATGTCAACTTGTCAAAAATGTGCCATTATTGATGGACTACATGCAGTTTCTGTCTCTAACAGCAGAGGGCAGTGGTGCAGCATGATCTTACTTCAATGGTCTTGGTCCAGATGAGCTGATGGGAGTTTGAATCCCACAAACAGACCTGCCGGTCACACCCACAGGTCAAGAACTGAGACTTCCAGGGATGAACCGCCAGACCCCACAACTCATCTGTGTGACCCTGGAGACAAGACAACAGCCTTTCTTTCAGCTCCACCTCTTCTATTTTATTTATATTATTAAAATGATCCATAACTGGGTATTAGATCTTATTTTGTTCTTTTGTGGATTGATATAATAAAAGTCATGCAATTTAGATAAAATTACAGTTTGAATACAGTCGGGGCTAGAAAAAGGTGATTTGAAGGCCACATTATTAGAATATCATATCAGAATTTGACCAATCTGAAGATTAACACAGAGAACAAGATTTAATTCAATTCAACTTAGTCTGTTGTTGTTTTGTATTCTTTTGTCATTATTTTAAGTATTATTGTTGTCATTTAGTATATTTTTCTCTCATTTTATGCGTTTTGTGTGTTATTGGAGTCATTATGTGAGTTTGTTTGGTCATTTTGTGTAATTTTGAAGACATCATGTGTATTTTCATTCTATTTTCGTTGTTTTGTTTATTTTTCAGTAGTATTTGTCATGTGGTTGTAGAGTAGATTTGTTTTCTCTTTATGGAATTCTTTGTCATCTTTGATGTCCTTTTGAGTAATATTTTGTACATTTTTATGGTTTTTGAAGAATATTGAATATTTTTGGGGGTATTTTATGGGTTTCTGAAGTCCTTTTGTTTACTTTTTCCTGTTCAATAATGAACAAAGTAAGCCAGGTGGTGCTCCATCCTCATAAAGGGGGGCACTAGTGGACGGATCAGCCTCAGTAAGTGAGAGAGGGATACAGGATGTAGTATGTACCTGTGTAATGGGCACAAACTCTCCATCAATGCTGCCCTGAAGCACAAAGTTCTTGGTTGTCCCGATGAGCACCGTCTCCCCTCTGCCTTCTGCTATGGTCCTGATGGGACCAAACAACTCTGGCACCTGCAAACAAACACCACAATCATCACCTGGAATACAAATAATGAAACTGAAAGCCACATAGTTCCATATATTTCATCTGATGTGTAGCTAAAATCCATCCCATCCTCTGCAATATTCATAACATGAAGCAGTGTTCAGAGATCAGTCTGCAGCCTGAGGCGACAGTGAAATATCTGAGTAACGCCAACGCAGAGACCTACTTTGAAGAAATGAGTTGGATATGAAGCTTGACATTTAATGGAGACAAATCAAACCAGTGAGACTGTGAGGCTGCCACAGTTCACAGCAGTAAAAAGACATTTTTTAGGACAGTGTGTTAATCCGTGTATCATTCGTTTTTCATTATGTAACAAAAACATAAAAAAGGAAAAAAACACTAATTATTTAACATTTGTCTCCAAAACCAAAATGAAAAAATGGAAAATGCCTTGTTTTTCAAAAGCTTGAATTTGAAAAACAAGGCGTTTTCCAGTTTTTCAGTTTGGTTTTGGAAACAAATATCAAATAATGAGTGTTTTTTTCGTTTTTCATGTTTTTCTTAGATAATGAAAAAACAAATGAACGAATGATACACGGATTCTGTTTTACTCACCTCGACTATTTGTAGCCGTTGGTAGCTGCTGTTCCAGGAGATAAGGCGGCGGTCTTTGCCCCCCGACACCAGCGTGCAGCTCCTCAACATGCACAGAGCAAAGATGCTGCCCTCGTGAGCTCCCTGAATCACCTGGCTGATGCGGTTAGTGCCTGCATGACACAGATGGGACACGACTAAGGAGCACGTAAAGGTCAGACGTTCTTACAGCGCACGTGACACACGGGATGATCGATAGCTCAAGCATTTTCATACAGGCTCTAGATCTGCTTTATCACACCATGTGACAGTGCTGTAATCTCCTCATCGCACCGTGGAAACATTTAAAAGTCAGAATTGGAGCCTTATGTACCTTTTCCCCACACCAGGATGTTCCCGCTCGAGTCTCCAGTGATGGTATCTCCATTCTCAGCAAAGGTCACACACAACACAAACTTAGGCTTTTCCTGTTTCTGCAACAAACACAGAAACACCAGTTTGTTAGGAACACAGACTGGTTTTTGTTTTCTGTGTTCATCGTCTCATGTCACAAGAAATTACAAATAACCAAAGATTATCATTATTCAAAGTGTGCCTTGATGACACAAACTAGTGGTTCTCAACCTTTCCCAAAATAAAGGTGCCAAAGACCAGGGACCCCCACTGTACCTGAAAGTGGTTGAACACAGACATGAACATTGAAGAACAATCATGTGGAGACAGGGCCAGCTATAAATGGGAAATTATGGGGAGAGCTTTGTGGGGTCCATCCATAAAGTCAGCAAAATGATCTATTGTTCTATGAATCTGTGATAACCACATTTATTAATTCATCTGAATAATATCCACTGTTATCCAGGAAGTTTATTATTATTTGGGCCATAGTATATAGTAATCTTGAAGGTGTAAATCCTTGTTTTAATCACAAATAAAATGGGTTAAAAGTGACCAAAAATGGTGTCAAAGGTGATGTAATGGGATTTTAAAAAAACCATAGAAATTGGTTTAAAGTTCCAAATTAGAGTGGCCAAAAACAGACAGAAAAAGCATTGGAATATGATGGAGAAGTGGCAGAAATTGGAGTACTGTAGCAAAACATGCATTAAAAGGAGCAAAACTATGGCAAGAAAAAGTGACGAAAATAGGTTAAAATTTGGCAAGTTTGGTTCAGTTACAGAAAAAGGGTAAAAAAGTGACAATGGGTCAACATAGGCAATGTCAGGTGGGAAAAGAGGTAAAAAGGGTTAATAAGTGCTGAAAAAGTCTTGAAAGTAGAAAAAATGTGCAGAAAAGGCATTGAAATTAGATGGAGAAGTGACAGAATTAGAAGTAATGTAGCAAAAATACATTAAAAGGAGCAATTAGTTAAAATATGGCAAGTTTGATTTCGTTGCAGAACGTGGGTAAAATTAAGCAAAAAAAATGGCTCAAATTGTTCCAAAAATATTCTGTTTCTTGAAGGCATCTGGAGACCACCTACCAGTGTCTCGCGACCCCAAATGGGGTCCTGACCTCAAGGTTGAGAACTCCTGTTCGAGAGAGGTCCAGTGTAGAAAACTCACCTCAAACAGTCCTTGCTTCTTCACCAGTGAACCTTTCTCCAAGCTCCAGAAATAGAGATGGGACTTCCCACACGTCACCACCACGCTGCTGTCAGTCGGGTGAAAGTCTGCAGCAAACACCGACTCATTGGAGCACTGAGACAAAACATGGAAACAAACTAGTTTAACAAAACAACACAAGGAAACGGTAACAAAGATGCTGAGAACGACACACACCTTGACCTCTGCCAGTTTGTCTTCTCTTTGCCAGTCCCACACAGACAACACGTGGTCATTGGAGTCATCGATGGAGCACAGCGTGTTTCCTCCATTCTAACGTGAATAAATTACACACATAAGTCATCATATAAATCTGTTTTTTTATCTTTCGGCGGTCGTTAACTCCTCCTACACTGTTTGTTCGATTTTGACAAATAAGCTATAAAAAAGTTCAGAAAATTCTTGTACTGTCATAATTTGAAACTGCATTGACTTTTTTCAGTGGATGTCTCGTTAAGCTAGAGGAGCTGCTCCAGTTTTTACCTTCGAATCTTTGCAAACAAATTACAAAGCATTCAACCTTAAACATATCCAGCTAATACGTTCACCCCATTTCAACCTTTTCAACCTCATTGCTAATGTTAAGCTATTAATGCTATTGCTTGGCTAATGCTAAGTTAGTGCTAATGCGAGGATAGTACTAATGCTAGGTTAATGCTATTGATAGGTTAGTGTTAATGCTAGGGTAATGTTATTGCTAGGTGAATGTTAATGCTAGGTTAATTCTAATGCTAGACCAATGTTAATGGGTTAATTCTAATGCTAGACTAATGTTAATGCTAGGCTAATGCTATTGCTACGTTAGTGTCAATGCTAGGGTAATGTTACTGCTAGATTAATGCTAAGTTAGTGTTAATGCTAGGCTAATGCTATTGCTAGATTAATGCTAAGTTAGTGTTAATGCTTGGTTAGTGCTAATGTTAGGTAAATGCTCAACTAATGCTAGTTTAATGCTGTTTTTGATCATGTAAAGCACATTGAATTGCCTTGTGTATGAAATCCGTTATACAAATACATTTGCTTTGCCTTAAAATGAAAGGAGAAAGTGAGATTTGCTCACCGACTTGGAGAAAGCCAGGCAGATCAGCCCTCGGTCAAAGAAGCCAGCGCCCAGGACATGAAGCGTGTTGAGGCTGACCGAGTCCCAAATACGAACGTGTGGCACAAGCTGATGCCGAGAAAGATAAGCGACAAACACACGCAGACATTAACCATGAACGACAGAAGAAGTTTATCACGTGAACAAAATAAATCAACAGGTAAGGCACATACTTTCCCATCCGAGGAGGTGCCGGCCACCTGCCCGGTTGCTATGGTGATTTTATCAGGGTGAACAGCCAGGCTGATGGAGAGAGACGTTTTAAAACAGAAATAACGTGAAAAACTTTAATGCACGAAACGGTTGATTTGATAAAAGACAACATTTAATTAATTAATACAGTAATCACTTCAGGGACCTCACTCAGCATCTCTAAAGCTCAAGCAATTTGTCTTCAAAAGAGCAAAGCTCCAGTCTTTGATCTCTAATCCAAACTGGTATTGAACACACTGAACTTTCCTTAACCTTCCAGTAAAACTGTGGAACGTCTGCGACTGCTGGAGGCAATTCTCACACATTCTGCAAATCAACTTCCACGGTCGTGCACAAACGTTTTTTTTTGTTGTTTTTCCACCATATTGACCAGCCAAGAAAATAACTTCTTGGGAAAGATATGAAGGTGAAATAAAACATCTCTCACCATTTAATGTCATCAGTGTGTCCAGTGTAATGTCTCTGCAGCTGCTCGTCCACGTTGAACAGGACGACTACAGAGGCGATGAAATACACCGTTTCTCCAGTGGGAAGCAGGTAAAGGTTGGAGCGACAGTCTCGACCGCGGTAACCGTAGCTGAACATTAAGACAATCAAGGAGGAGAACAACAATGGACTGTTCACTGAAGCAACGTTTCAGCAGATCTGAAACTGTGGTCAAGTCTGCAATAAAAAATTTAAACATTTTGACAAAGAATTAAGATGGAGTTTAATAAAAGATCCTAAAATACTCACTTTATAATCCTATACTTTTTTTAATCACAGCAGAGACCACAAACAAGTGATTGTCTGATCAACATTTATGTCGTAATTTAGAATAAACGCAAATCTGAAAATAGATATAGGAAACAACAAAGGGTTTGTGTCATTTTTTTGTATTTGGTTTTTATGAACAGCGTTTTTTCATTTGTCTGTGAACAGGTAACTCAAAAACTAACGAATGGATTTAGATTAAATCTTTGAAAAAAAATATGTAATGTGATTAGATTTTGGGGTTGATCAGAATCAATATCCAAAACGTAACAATATGGTGACTATGCAATATGGGGGACTGCTATGGCGTGGTGGTGGTCTGCACTCTAAGTTTTGTAGGATTTTTTTTTTAAAAACTGTAGTTTTGTGTGTTTTTATTTGTGATTTTGTATTTTTGCAGTCATTTTATGTTTTTGTTGTTTTGCATTTTTATTGTCATTTAGCATATTTTCACCCTCATTTTTAGAGTAATTTTATGTTTATGTTGCACTAAATTTTTTATTGTTTTGTGTGTTTTTATTGTCATTTAGCACATTTTTACCTTCCTTTTGTGTATTTTTTCGTTTTTATGTTTATGTTGTCATTTTGAGTGTTTTTAGACTCCTTTTATATTTTTGTTGTACTATAACTTTGTTGTTTTGTGTTTTTGTTGTCATTTTTGACGAATTTAACAAATTTTTACCTTCATTTTGTGTATTTTTGTTTTGTTATGCATGATTATAATGTCATGTTTGTGTGTTTTAGAGTCATTTTGTATATTTTGTCATTTTGTGTGTTTTTGGAGTCAATTTGTGCATTCTACAGTTGCCCGTCCCCTGGCCAATACATACAGCACTACATCCAAAACAATGCACCAGTAGTAAAAGGATACACCCAGTCCAGCTTGAGTTTGTTGCAGGGCAGCTCAGCTCTGGCCTCCAGGCTGTAAGTGTCCACTTGGTCTTTGGGTAAGTACATGGTGACAGGACGACCCTTCAAATACATTTTCACATAACCCTCCTCTAAAATAGGCACAAGACACAGCATCAGTGAGACAGAGCACACACTAAACACATGCATGGATGTTGTAAATGGAAACGTGTCAGATTCTCATATCAAGTTTAAGATTCTAAACATTTCTACTACTGCACGATTTAGTATTGATAATGAGAATGATACGGATGAATGTGGAGGAAGGAAGTGATGCATGAAGAAAACACCCAGTAAAAAATGACAGAACTAGCAAACACAAATACCTTTTAAAAGTGACTTTTATTACGTGGAGTTAAATACAACAAATAGCACAAAATGAAGAACAAAAAAAATTTGAATGTTCACAACTCATAAATATTTATCTTACAGCAGAGATGAACACACACACAGCAACTTTATTGTTATTCAGAATAAATCAAATAAAAGTCAAGCACTGACCCATGAAATAAACCCATGCACAAAAAGAGACAATGATTGTCAACAGATGCTCATTAGAAGGAGTTTTTGTTAGAATTACTGGTAATTCTTCACTTGAATTTTTATGCAGGGACACCAGATGAAAACTGGCCTATTTCAGCTAACTCTGGTTTATTAATGTGCATTGTTCCTTTTAAATAATCAATAAATTAAAAATACATAAGGCTGACACTACGTTGTCATTATTATGACGACACCATAAATAAGGTGTCATAAAGGCTGTCATTACGTGTCGTTCATTACCCTAACCTAAGGCTGCATGATGAATCGATCTATAATCAAAATTAAATTATTTATTGAGTTGATTTTTAAAAAGTCAAAATCGCGAAAATAGATTTTTGCCTTTTAATCATGTGTAATCACAGGAAAAGTCTGTCTCTCTTTACAAACTGTTGAAAAACACGTCTAACATGACAGACCCCTGCTACAACTTATTCTTCTTTAAATGTGAATTTTTCTAATGCAAGGTTCTTTTTTTTTAAAAATGCAGAGGGATCCATTTTTGGTTGGGCAGGTTGTTATTTTATCAAACCCACAGGGGATTTAACGTTCTTTGTTAAAGTTTTGCAGTTGCTTTGTTTTCACTTTTTCAATTATAAGGAAATAGTTACAATAATTAAATCCAGTGTGTTTTTTTTTTAAGGGGAAAAAAAAAATCCAAATTGGAATCAAAAATCAAGTTTTCAAAATAAGTTTTTCAGATAAAATCGTGCAGCCTTATCCTAACCCTTTGTTACCCTAACCCCTAACCCCACTAGATCCCTCCACCTAACCCAAAAAATGCCAACATAGCTCTAAAGTAGGGCTGAACAATTTTGGAAAATAATGTAATTGCGATTTTTTTTCCTCAGTATTGCGATTTAATACGCAATCTCGTCATGTATTTTTCAATAAACACAAGCAATAAATCAATCTGTTTCATAATAAACAATTTCAGATTTATTTAAACTTTAAATAAATCTAAATATTAAACCACAGATTACAACAATAAAGCAAACAAATTTACGGCTTTACATACATTCAACATTTCTGACTAACTTCATGTTTTATGAAACATGTAAACTGAACAGGACAGTACAAGACAGGACAAGAAAAAAAACCAAAAACAAAAAAAAATTAAAATAATTTTTTTTAAATAAAAATGATAAAAATTGCAGCCTTTGCGATGGGAAAATCGCATTTTATGATATTGCGATAATATCGCAAATGCAATTAATCGTTCAGCCTTACTCTAAAGGTGTCATAATTTAGCAAACAACACTTAATGACACCTTAATCATGCTAATGACAGATAATGACAGCGTACTGGCAGCCTTTATGTATAAAACTTAAAGTGTTACCGGATAATTTTATATTATTTTTAATGTGATGCGATGAGTCAAGAGACATTTTTTTACTTTGGTGTCACACTTGGAAAGTTAAAACTCTGGTGAGGATTTGCACCGACACCCATTTCAAATATGTAAAGTGATGGAGTGCCTGTTTATCAGTGGGACTAATAACAGATCTGGAAGTACTGGCTGGGGGATTTGACAGGGCTACAGTAGCTGGGTGTATCAAGAGAAGGGCATGAGGTCAGACTCCCTGATTTCCTGAGCTGGAGGCTAAAACTCGGACCCTTTCTGACCCCAGCCCCGCCTTTCCACGACCCCCCAGGCCTGCTGCACTCTGAGGGTCTTTGGGGCTTGGGGGGCGGGCCGTGCGTCACAGCTGAAGCTGCGGGGCCGCCGCCCCTCCTGTCCTGTTTGCTGGCTCGGCTCAGGTAAATCTGTACTGTCACTATAATGCAGGTGATGGGAAAGGAAGGAAGAGTGGGCGATAAATGAAGAAGGTAAAGGTTGTTTTAGGGATGGAACAATAGAGGAAGTAAAGCAGGAAGTGGAAATGTAAAGGAAAATTTGGAGTTAGAAACATGGAATGAAGATTTTTCTGACTCATATTTAGCAAAAAAAAATCAAACAATTAAAGGAAAGAAGGGAATCTGAAAACTAGTACAATGTTTGTTTACTAAAAACACTGCACACATCCATCCATCCATCCAACCATTGGGAAGAGGAGGAAGAAACAAATTTTAGACCCATTTTTTTTAATCATTAGATCAGAAATTAAAGATCTGTCTTCTGTCAAAACTGGGCATTTAAGTAATTGTCTGAAAAATCTTTATTTATATAAAAAAAAAAGCTTTTCGTACAAAAAAAAAATTACAGCTCAAAGTGCTTTTACAAAGTTAAAAAAATTTAAAATATATACAGTGCATGATAGTGATATTCAATTAATTAACTAATAAATGGTTGAAATGTTCAAGTCTGCAAATTCTGTATACAACACTTAAATATAAACTACTCAAATTGTTTTTGCAATAGAAAATGTGATATATGACATTGATATTTAACTAACTAATAAATGTTTTACATTTTATAAATTTAAATGTGATATTTTTTCATAGATGATTAGATTGTTGAATATTGCAGTTATTTGGGTTATTTCATATGATATATTATATATACATTAACGTATGCGACACTTCTCTACATTGTTCTTTTTTCTTTTTGTATTATTCTGTTTTATATTGTATTGCCCTGTTTTTTATTATTCTGTTTTTGTTGTAAATTGTCCTTGGGTGGCCTTAAAGGCGCTTTTAAAATAAAATAAAAAAAATTATCATTATTATTATTACTGAACTACAAGACACTCAATTAAATTAGTTATTAAATGGAAATCTTCTGAGTCAAAATAATGAGGTTATTTTGAGTGTTCTTCATAAGTTTCTCACAAAAACAAAAGAAAACTACTTTTTGAAAAGCTTTTCTTGACATCATCAGGAACAAATGTAACTCTATGGGGCGGATTCACTAAAGGTTTAGAGGTATTAAAACGTGTGCAAACGTCACTCCACACGCTAATAAGCCGTACAAAACCCCAGGAAATCAGGAGTGTGCGCCCTCAATCCATTTAGCGCGTTTCCCTCTAATGAATTTGTAAAGTAGGCGGAGCTACTTTACATTGATCAACAGATCAATGGGACGGTTTCTGTCCAAATCTGCCTATTTTTCATGGACTGATCAGAGCAAAGGTACAAGACCTGACGAAACAGCCACATTAAATAAAGGGGAAAAAATATCATAGGTCGTAAAGTTGTGTTTTTTTTTAAACATTTTTATTTGTTTAATTAGTTTTCTACATTATTAAATCACTCACTGCCATTGACGTAAAAATACGTCAATTGTGTTTTTTAAAGGGGTTGCTAGAAGACAGTGTGATGGAGTTCTCTCGTGAATATCAGGCTTGTACTATGATGTAGTGACCAACTGGTGCCATGTAGGTGGCAGCAGTGCACCTTTGAATGAGAGATTAGCCATGATTATCACCATCGCTGGGGAGGTAGAAGCCAGGGATGAGGCATAAAATGGTGCTGCAAAGGGATATTGTGAAGTATCCAACAGCTCACAGCTGTTCACACTCGAGCAGAGAATGCGTGGAGTTAAGTGGACTATTGAGAGTTCCGAGATAGTGAGACAAAACAATCAACCAACCAGGATTAACGGCGATACTCGGCATGTTGCGGAGGAGGAGGAAGTTGCATGTGTGGGAACTGAGGTAAAGGGGAGACTTGGAAGACGGCCAAAATACAGTAATCAAACAACTCTGACCCAGATAGCAAAATATTAATAAATTTGCCGCCAAAAGCCTGGTCTCAGTGTTGTTTTTGTAGTTTTATGGAAGGAAACCAATGTTGAGGTGTCCCTAAAGCAAAAAAAAGTTGCTTCAAAGTCACTGACAGGTTTTGTCAGAAAAAGTCTTTTTTCTCAGCTTTTTGTCAGAAACGCGTTTTCTGCGAAACTTGCCTCTGTTCAACTGCTGATTACGGAAGAACAAAACAAGGTATAAACAAAAAAAAATATTCTGATGAAAGTAGAAATTCTAATCTTTCAGAATCTGGTTTCAGTCATAACACAAAAATCATACTTCAAAAATCAGTCAAAATGCTGTAAAATGGCTGGCAGTGATAACCCCTTATCTGTTCTGAAAATGGCTGGCAGAGAATGAGTTATACGTTTGTGCAGCAGACAGTGAAGTCCACCTGTCTCCAATTTAACTTCCACAAATGTCATTGTGGGCTTCTGTGCACTCACGTCTCCATGTTCAACGAGCAAAACGCTGATTTAAATAGGGCGGTCTCCACCACTTCTGCACGTGCACTAATCATTGCTGCAATCTTAGTGAATTCTTCGCAGCACGAGAGGAAACTGCGTCACCAAAGGATTTAGGAAAGCAACTGGTTTACCACCTTTTATTTCAGATCTTAGTGAATCCACCCCATGAGTATTGAGCAAAAACAATGACTTTACAGTAAAAGTCAAAGTTAGGCAAAAAGTGAAGTGCTTGTGTCGTTACTATGGTGACAGAGAGCAAATGCCTTTGAGCAGCAGTGAAGGCTGTGAACCAACAACCTCGGGTGAAGCAGTGATTTGACTTGCAGGCGAACAAAGTGAGTTTCAAACATTGCAACCAGAGTGAGTTCATACACTACTGAGAAATGGCTGCAAACCGCTTTGTGTGTTAATAATATAAAAAGAAAGCAGCATTCTCATCAGGGTTAGGGTCAATTACATCTCATTTACGATTACGGTGACTGTCAACTATTTTTTCGCCCTGAAAGTCAATTACAATTATGTTCTCAAATATTAAAGTTCAATTACATTTAATCACAATTACGGAGCCTGAATAAATGCCCCCAAAAAACATATCCTTGTGTTAGTTTTCTGTTGGCATCTCGTCACTTCTGACCTAAATCAGCTTTAAAATATACTAAAAATATTATTTATCATACAATTTGTTTTTCAGCTCTTGGTTACCTTGTTAGGTTTCCTAATCAAAGAAAATATTGTTATTATTATTTTTGGTGTGGGTGTCTGAGCCTTTTTTTTGTCTGTAAAAGTGTTATTAGGTCAGTGATATTCAACATGTGGCTCTTTATGACTTAATTTTAATTATTATTCCCCCAGAAAACCTTTTTCTTTGGCCATTTTGCAACTTCCTTTATCCCATTTTTGCCCCTTTAATAATTTTTTTTTTGCAAAAATCTGAAATTTTTTTTCCTCCAGATTTTAGCTACTTTTTTCCAATAAATATGCCTTTTTCCTCATTTTTGTCAATTTTTGCAAGTTCTTTTTGATACTTTTATCCAATTTTTTGTCCATTTTTTAACCATTTGTTGCAACTTTTCATCCAAATAAGCTACCTTTAGCCCAATAAATACCACTTGTTTCCTTTTTTCTCTACATTTTGCCTCTTTTTGTTCCACATTTTTGCCCTTTTTCACAATTTTTTGCCAAATTTTGCCCATTTAGTAAGTAAGTAAGTAAGTAAGTAGTTTATTTATAAAGCGCTTTTTGCAGATAAAATCACAAAGTGCTGTACAGAGTTGTGGTAAAAGTACAAGTGCAAAACAATAGAATAATAAAACAAGAGTGCATAAATATCATAAGAACAGAAACATTAAAGGATAAATAAAAATTAAAATCCAGTTAACTAAAAGCTTTACTATAAAGTGTAGTCTTCAGGAGTTTTTTTTAAAAGTGTCCACTCAGTTGAGCTCCCTGAGAGACTGGTGCAGGTTATTTCAGAGTCTGGGAGCTACAGCCTGGAACGCCAGGTCTCCTCTGGTTTTAAATTTAGTTTTTGGGGTCTTTAGGAGACCCTGACCTGAAGACCGAAGGCATCGCCCTGATGAGTAGGGGGACAACAAGTCCGAGATATATTTAGGGGCCTGACCATGTAATGCTCGGAACATGAGAACTAATATTTTATATTCTATGCGAAACTTAACTGGAAGCCAGTGCAGAGTAGCAAGAATGGGGGTAATATGGGATGTTCTAGAAGCACCAGTTAAAAGTCTGGCAGCAGCGTTCTGAACGATCTGGAGTCTGTTTAGGGTCGACTTATTAAAACAAGTAAAAACAGAATTACAGTAGTCAATACGAGATGATATAAATGCGTGCATTTAAGCTACCCTTTGCCATTGCATACCATCTGTTTCCAATTTGTGTAATTTTTTTGCCACTCTTGGCTGCTTTTGGCCGATTTTAGACACTTGACTTTTTTTTGCTACATTTTTGCCACTTTTGACCCTTTTTGCGACCTGCTACTCATTTTTGTCACTTTACTCATCGCTGTTAACAAAGGTGAGGGGGATGAATTTTTGTTTTTATGAAAGTGCGGGTGTCGCTTCCCATGCATCCCCCAAGGGTGAGACGCACCTGCTGACAGGAAAACTTGATATGAAACATATTTCAATAATTGTTAACTACATACTGTATATATAAGCCATAGAACTGTAATACGGTTCCACAGTTTTGCGTTTAAATTGACAATTTTGAATGAATGAACACTTTATCAGTACAAGAGCAATTTTTTTTTCAATTACAATTACATTATGTCATAATTATAGAGTTATCAATTACGTAATTACAATTGTAATTGACCCCAACCCTGGTTCTCACACACACACACACACACACACACACACACACACACACACACACACACGCAAACACACACAGTCAGCCTCAGTCTGAGAGCTCTCTGCTCACTACCAGGAAAATAGAAATGATCTAAACTCTCATGGTTGGATGTTTTTGTTCACGGGTGAACTGTGTGCTGAGAGCTGCCAGGAAGGCCGGGGGTAGGTAGGTGGTGGTGGAGGGGGCGGGGCAATAAGAGACTGGCGGGGGGCGTGGCCTACCTTTGCAGTGGGTCACACGTCGCATCCCTTGTAAAGGTCACAGAGAGACACACAAGCACCAGGTGAGGTGGCGGCATGGTTTCCTCCTCACTTCCTGGTTTGTCCTTATACATGAACAGCAGCTGCTGTGTGTAATCATGTCTCAGTGAGTCACTCCTGTCCTAAATACAGTCACGCACCACCTCTCCTACATGGTGAATTCATTTAGTGGAATATTTACGGGAAAATACTAATACCGGAAGATGTCGGGAAAGAGGGGTAAAATACGGGAGTTTCCCGGCTAAAACGGGATACTTGACAGATATGGCTCAGAGTAAAGTGCAGAAGCCACGATATTATTAAAGCTCATTTACAGACACGTGCTAATACGTGATTTATTGCTGTGCATAGTAAACAAATTGTAATTCCAATCTACAACTAATATATAGCTAATTGCGGAATAAAAACTAACAAAATGTAAGTGTGTCAGAGACTTTCTGTGTCCGTTTTTGTCCCGAATCGCAGAATCCTGGGTTCAGGTGTGTAAACCAAATTACCAAGAGCCATGCAATTCACAGGAAAGTCAATAACATTTTAAATCAATACTCGTTTCGCTGCAAACACGCCTTTAAAAGCATTTTTTTGCACCTGATTTAGGCTCAGAGAAAGACCTGCTTCACGTGCAAACGTTTTAGTCGAACTATTGATTAAAGAAGGTTTCCTCGTCGTATGTTTTACGGTCTTCAAACTAACATTAATAATGCTGTGCTCGAGGGTTTCCTGGTTAGTTTATCAGATGTACTTCAATCCCAGACTCATGCTTCATATTTTGTTATTACTAACTGCTATAGTTCATGTTAGAGTTGCTTTGTTGCTTTACTGACAGGATTAACACAATTCAAACTCATAAAACGTGACAAAAGGTCTTATAATAGAGCTTCACAAAAAATGTGATCGTCTGATCCAAGCGGCCACATTATTAACATTTATAGCATTTAGAATAATAACCAATCTGAGCATTAATACAGGAAAGAGTGGTTGTGTGGGTTTTATTGGTGTTTTTGAATTCATTTGGTCTTTTTTCTTATCAATATGGCACATCTTTGTTGCCTTTTTGTGTGATTTTCGAGTCATCATGCATCTTTTTGTTGTATTTTTTGTGTTATTGTTGTAATATTGTGTGTTTTCTGTCATTTTGTGCAATTTTGATGGTGTTTTGTGTCTTTGAAGTCATTTTGTATGTTGCTGTTGTTTTTGCAGTCATTTTGTGTTTTAATAAACATAAACATGTTATTGTTTAGTATCATTTTGTGCACTTTTGTTGACATTTTTCTGTCGTTTCCTGTGTTTATAGAATTTTGTGTGTCATGTTGGGCCGCACAAAATTAGACCGAGGGCCGCATGTGGCCCCTGGGCCGCCAGTTGCCTATATCTGCTCTATGGGAAGCTTATAATGCTTTCTAGAAGAAATGTGATTTAATTTTATTTTAGATCAAAAACCAAATAAAAATGTTTTGTGTGATGTGTTTTTTTTAATGCGGAGAGTTTTCTCTCATCCCTCCAAAACATTATTTATTTCATAAAACATAGAACAAATGTTTTTCAGCTTCAAAAAGTCAAAATTCGTTGCCATAATGTACCATAAAAAATGAAGTAATGGACACTCAAATCATAATCAACCACAACCAACAAACATCAATAAAATGTTGATTATTTGTAAAAGCAAATATAAATAGTAATACTAGTCCATTACTTAATGCCTCTTTATCTACCCTCATCTTCCTCACTTTTCATAACTATAAGTAATATTAATCTCCACTATGCTGGACTTGAAGTGTGTAAATAGAATAGAAAATGTTATATTATTATCGGTGCAATCTATTGTTGAAAAGTGTGTCGTTTTCATATTTGAATGTTATTGTTTCCCTCTCTGTGCATCGTTCACATGGAAATATCACAGAGATAATAACAGCCAAAATCATTTGTTACCTTTGGATCCAAAAAGTCTCCAAAAGAAAATAACGTATTTGATCAGGACTTTGTCTTTATTTAGATTAAATCTCCTTAATCTGAGCCTTCTGTTTGAAAATCACACAAACCGATGACATGAATGAAAGATGATGGAATGGATGATGGAGGTGGGTAATGGTTCTCGGTGTGCAGACAAACATTCAGTACTCACGTTACTGTAATGGAGTTGCTTTTATTGGTACTCGTACTTTTTTGAGTATATCTCTAAATCAGTCATTTTACTTGTACTTAAGTACATTTTAAAAGACGTTAAGTAATTTGTTACTACACCCAACCGTTACTGAGTAAATTACTGGTATTATTTGTTGTTTTAAGATGATTGTGACACTACAGAAAAAAAAATGACCGGACAACAATCAAATGCATCACATCATAGCCGACCAATCAGATTAAACGTTATGTACAGCACCAAAACAGCGTTGAATGCTGGTTATTTTCTCAGTTTTAGAGTTTATAAATGTACCTATACTTAGCCTGAGAATCTTTTTTTTTAATTTTGAATTGAATTAATTGGTTTTTGATTTAAAAAAAGATTTGTACATTTTTACAAACCTTTTATTTTATACAGATGCCTTTGTGGAAAATAAATTAAGTTCCAATTGTGCAAGATTTGGTCTCTTTATTTATTACCGAAAAATCAATGTGGAGGGTGAAAATAACTAGTAACTTTTACTTTGAGTACTATTTAATTGAGCTACTTTTCACTTTTACTTGAGTATTTTATGTATGACTTACTTCTACTTGTACTTGAGTACAATTTCAATCAAAGTAACAGTACTTCCACTAGAGTAAAAGATATAGATACCCTTTAAACCTCTGTGTAAATGTTTTAAAACAAGTGTTAGCAAATGTTTTGACCAGGTTCATGATGAAGTTTTCAGGCTTCTTAAACTCTTACCTGCATTAAACACTGGATCTCTCTGTTTGCTGCAAAGTAAACAAGTAAACAGACATCTGTCAATCAGCATCCCAATACTGGACAAACCATCTGAGATTCACTTTTACTTTTGTATAATGCCTTTTAAAATAAAATAAAATAAAAAAGGTTGATATGTGTTTATGATTGGTGCATCCTGCATGGTGAGAACTGATTTCTCTAAAATCTGTGTTACCTGTCACTGCGTTTGCCACTAGAGTTGCTCCCCGTTGATCCCGTACGAGTTCTGTTGCCCTTGGATTCACCGGAATCTTTCCGAGTAAGAGTTCCCACATGCTCGTTGGAGTTGGCTCTTCTCACAGTGCTGAGGGAGAGACGACGGTGAGCAAAGACGTTTAGAAAGGACACAAGGAATGCATGTATGTCAGAAAATTCCCCTGAGCAACTTTCCTGCAATGCTTCCAGAGGAAAGTTTTCCTCCAGGAGGATGTGTTTACAATATGATGCAGTGTTTCACCTTGGGACTAAGCATGCTAGCTAGCGGCTAAAATAGGAACTGAAACAGCTTTAGTGGATGATTTTGTGCCAAAGCTAAATCTTCAGTGTTTAATGACAACGTTTTTCATTCACAGAGCAGATTCACGGAATTGGAGGTAAGCTACATCTGCAGTCGCAGTCTGACTAAAAAATAATAATTCTAATGTAAGTACTCAGTCATTTGGTTCAACTTCCAGGAAGGCAGTGGTTCTCTAACTGGGGGGCGCCCCAAAGGGGGGGCGTGACACCCTAAGGGGGCGGGGCACTACAACAGCCTTGCTAAACATTGAGCATGAAAAATAGAAAAAAAAATGTTTTCTTTGAATTTAACTTTATTATAACTGTTCTAAAATATGTGATGCATATTTAATGTAATTTTTTATTCATTTTGAAGAAGAATAGTCAAATGTTTAACTTTTTTTCAATAAAGGCAATTTTTTTTTTACCCATTTTGTTTAAATGTTGCAGAAATTTTCCATTTTTCAAAGGGGAGGGGGTGCAACAGAAAAGGTTTGGGAAACACTGCTGTAAGGCATGATGGACACCAGTGCCCGACCCTAATCACAATAAGTAGGAATTAATTATTAAGTAATTTAAGAGGTTAAATGGTTGATTTAATGCATTAACATCTGTTGGTTAGCTAGTAATTAATACAATATTAAAGCTAACGGAAATGAAAGCTGTTAGCACACATTATGACAGCTGTGATCACATTTTTGTATTATTGGATGTAATAAAATCAGTGGAAATTGACAGTAAATGTAGCATGTTGACTACCAAATGTGTACCCACTGTTCCCCATTGTACCGTGTTGGACCCGTCTGTCAGCCCTGTGCTAATCTGCATACTGGTACAGACAGCTGGCCTACTCGGGACAATAAAAAGGCTTCATCAGCAAAGCAAATGGCCAGTAGGACCAGTCATATAATGGCTCCTGATACTGGCTGGTGGCTGTTTTTCTAGATCTGAAGCCTTTGTGTAGTCATATGGTAAAGAAAAACCAAACAGAAACAAACGACGGTATAGAAGGAAGAGAAAAACAACAGTTTGAAGCGTTTCCTCAAGAGAAATTACACTAATTGGTCCATTAGGCATTGAGGTTTACTGTTTGTATGACAGCACTGATGGGATGGAGACCAATATTTGGTTAAAAATATTCCCAATACACACACTCACTCACACACACACGTACACAGTGTGTTAAGTGCAAAGCACTGATGGAGCCTTGATGTTACATTTCTACCTTAATATTCTCACCTGAAGGACAGACAGGAAAGTCTGGTAAATAAGACACAGAGGACAAACTGATGTGGATGGACAATAAATAAACAGGGTGTACCACCACAGAATAAAGCAAATATGTATCATATCAGACCATAAAGTTAGATAAGGGAACTAGACAAATATAATAAATGTGGGAAAACAGAGGAGAGAGCTGAAGTTTACTGGAAACTAAACACTCAAAACAAGATTTTTTTTTAGATTTCAAAATTAGTAATTCAAGGTTTCATGAATGTATTGCGCTTGTGTTTGTGGAGATTCCTTTATGTATAAAACGGTTTAATTTTAGTAAATATGACATAAACCCATATACAATTTGGATTCATTAACATCTGGATATTGCGAGAAGAAAAATACTTTTTTTCTCTTGAAAATGCCAAAAAAGACAAAAACCAACAACTGTAGCACCATCAAATCATTAGGATAACAGTTTTCTTCGATTCCTACTTTCCGAAATAATGAAAGACATTTTATTTTGATTATAATTATGGTGAAAAGTATAAAGACTATCCCTTTTGTCTCTCACAGGTGGAGCCAATCTTCCTGATTACCTTCCCTCTCTACTTAAAGGGTGTTTGAACAATGAATACTGGCTGGTTCATTGTCATTTTTTTTTTTTTTAATTCCTGTGTGAGTTTAGGTTTTTTTGAGTGATTTTACATGTTTAGTACTTTCTATGAAATTTTTATTAAAAGGACTGTGATTTAATTGCCTGCTCTATTACTTCTACACCATACTTTTAGAGTGGCACATAGAACAATACCTTTGCTCTCCGAGCTGACATGATTAATGATCTAAAATCCATGGAATGCATCACCAGCTTTGGCGGATAAAAGATAAATCAGTTTGAGGGGGAAAAAATAACCAAATAGTATGTAAATCCCATACCCATTTAAAGTTTGTCTTCTATAGTGGAAAAAAAACATTATTCACTCCTAGTAGGGCTGCACGATTATGGCCAAAAATGTTAATCACAATTATTATTTTATTTTTTATTTATGATTTTTGACAGCTTAAAACAACATCTTTCTTTGCTGTACATTTTCAAAACAAAATAAACCCCAACATAGAAAACAACATAACCAGACAATCAAAATGATAAAACTTAGTAATTTAAATACCATTAGAACAAACAAACAAACACACACACACACACACACACACACAAAAACAAAACAAATAAACCCCACACAACAAATAAAAAAGTTAAACCATCACATTTAAGACGTGGCTGATTTTTCCTGAATGGTACGGTGCACATTTTAAAAGTTTCCATGTATTTTAAGAATGGCTGCCAAGCTTTATTAAAGTCAATGAACCAGTGAAGGTAATGACAATTATTTTTATTCAGTATTGAAATCACAATTATTTATTATGTTTTTTATTTTTTTTATTATTTTTATTACACTACTTTCACAAAAACACAATGTGTACCATTTACAAAATGAAGCTTTAAATAAGAATTATTCCAAAAAATAAAATTTTAAAAATTAACCCAAGATTTTAAAATGTTTCAAAGACAAACAGAATAAATACATTATTACAGAGTGCAGAGCCCGTATTTTAAAAGTGAATTGCCAATGATCAGATTTATTTAATCATGGCAACCAAAATCTTGATCATGATTAAAATTTGATTAATTGTGCAGCCCTAACTCGTACTGAATGAAAGTGTAAGTCACACTGAAATCCCATCGATAAAGCATCTGTTTTGTCTTCATACCTCTTGTTAATTGGGAAACCGCCGTCCTTCCTGGATCCAGATGGGGAGGGAAGAGTTTTCTTTGGTTGGATGCTCCCGTTGTTAACGGTGGGTCGTATGGGCAGGGTAGCGATCATTGGCCTGGCTGCGGATCAAAAGAAAAGGACAGAATGAGGAGAAACAGGTTGAATATGGCACAGACCACAGCTGCCTGAGTCTTTAAAATCAGATGCAGTGCATTTGTCACATCTTGGTTTTTCATCTGTGAAAGCGAGGTGTTAAAGTGCTATTCACAATTTTAATAATTCAAGTGTAATGCTTGCCAATAATGTGTGCTAACCTAAGCAATCAACCTCAACTACTGACCTTTAGTGTCCAAATGAGAAAATGGATGATTCCCTAGTATTTATTTCTTTTTTTTTTTTTAACTTATTTATTCACACATGTGACACCCACCAAGACCCATAAGAAACACATCCATGTTATTAAAACTATTTAATAAAGAAAGTGTTTATTCGTACGGTTGCTGTACGGACAACCCCCGGTGCAATTGGTACGTTTACCGAAGTACAGTAGGGTTAGGGTTAGGTTATAACCCTATATCGCAACAATTTTTAGGGTTAGGTTTAGTCTCAGTCACGTGACCTAAACTGGCCAATGAGGGGAGCTGCGTACGGATAGAATGTTGGTATATTGATACGGCAACCATACGGATAGCCACTGCCTTTAATAAAAGACACCAAAAAGTAGTAATACTAATATAAACAGTGTCCGTATCGGTGTGACAGGAGTAGCAAAACTCACAGCAGAGGTTACACTAGTGTGATACTTTTAGAGATGCAGAGTCTAAGCCCCAAAATAATCCCATTAATCCAGAAGCACAGCTTCTGTCAATCCATAACCGTTTCGGTTATGGATTGACAGTGTTCTACATTTCAGCGGCTGTCCTCTTTATATCATCCAAATACTTTGTTTGTTTCTACTAATCTTAAAGGTGATCCTCTATAAAAAATAGAATATTTACTTCTTTTATCAATCAACAAGCACAAACATGTGCACAAATCATGTGTTTCTGTTTGATAAATGATCTGTTTCAGTGCATTAAGCCAATACTCCATATTCTACAATGTCTTATTTTGTTACACTTCTTCACCTGGATTAAGATCTGAATTTATCAAATATTTGCAAATCTAACAAAGCACAAATATGAGAACATTTGATACTTTTTTTTATATTCTTAACAAAGTTATTGCTGATTTAAAAAGGCAGCAAACCTTTCTAAATACATAATTTTTACATGAAAAAAAAAATATTTTATATCAAAATGACACAATAGATGCACAGTTAAAAAAAAAAGCAACAGCTTTATCTGCAGTTATAAACAATTGATCAATTCAGCACTATTTAATCCAACAAAGACCTTCATTCAGTCGTTTATCTTTTCTCTTTTATGACAAAGTTACACTGTTAGGCAAAACTGATGTTTGTTTGTTTTTTGCATGTTGAATAAGATCTATCTGTATGTTTTACAGTAATATGTACAGTGTGCATATGATGATGCATCTGCAGGCCGCATGCCTGGATTGAGCTTTTTGAAACGTTTCACCCAAGAAAAAGCTGCTCTGACTCATCATCTGCTCCAAACTAAAAATCCATCTGCCATGAGAACTAAACTCCCTACGACTGAGAATTATAATCTGTTTGGTTAAATGCAAACTTCAGATAAGAAATCACACAAAGACAGTTATTGTTACATCCAATTCAGCCTAAAGTGACTCATGCAGTGTAAAGGTAAAAGCCAATTATTTTCCAATCTGTTATGCTCTGTTTTCTTATCATGCCATTTGTCTTCTGTTCCTCCGTGCTGCATGTGTTAGAACAAATGATGAGTACGCTCAGGTCCAGGAGGCAAACAGAGAATAAAAAAAGCAAAAAAACAACAACAACAGTAAAAGGTTTTCTGAGTTAAATGATGCAAAATATTTTCCTGTTTGGAAGTTATATTTTCCTTACCAGTCTGATGTCTGCTAGTTCAATGCAACACTGATTAAACAAATCTATCTTCATCCATGTTTTTACGCCACATCCCAGTGCAGGGTGCAGTAATCTAGCTCAATGGTTCTCAACCTTTTCAAACCCCAAAATAAAGGTTCCAGAGACCGAGGACCCCCACTGTACCTGACGGTGGTTGAACACAGACATGAACATTGAAGAACAGTCATGTGGAGACAGGGCCATCTATAAAGAGGAATAAAGGGGAGAGCTTTTTGGGACCCATCCATGAAGTTAACAAAATGATGGTCCATTGTTCTATGAATCTGTGATAACCACATTTATTTATCTGAATAAGATCCACTGTTATTAAGGAAGTTTTCATATTATTTGTTTCATGGTATATAGTCATCTTAAAGATGTAAATCCTTGTTTTAATCAGAAATAAAATGGGTTAAAAGTGACTAAACATGGTGGAAAAGGTGGTGGATTTTAAAAACCATAGAAATTGGTTAAAAGTTACAAATTAGAGCCAAAAACTGACAGAAAAAGGGGTAAAAAGGGTTCAAAGTGTCAATATTGGAAAAATGTGTTTAAACTGGCAAATAATGGGCATGATAAATAGTGAATGTGGTTAAATTGGCAAAAAATAAGTATGAGATATGGTGAAAAGAGGTTAAAAGTGAGAATAATGGGTCAACATATAAGGTGGGAAAAATGGTGGAAAGGGTTTATATTTGCCTATAAATATCTTGAAAATGGAAAAAAACATGCAGAAAAGGCATTGAAATGTGATGGAAAAGTAACAGAAATGGGAGTAATGTAGCAAAAATGCATTAAAAGGTGCAAAACTATGTGAAGAAAAGGTGATGAAAATATGGCGAGTTGGGTGCAGTTGCAGAAAAAGGGTAAAAAGTGACAATACAGGGTCAATGTATGCAAAATCAGATGGGAAAAGGGGTGGAAATAAGCAAAAATGGGCTCAAATTATTCCAAAAATATTCTTATTCGTTTCTTGAAGGCATCTGGTGACCCCCTCCCAGTGTCTTGAGACCCCAAATGGGGTCACGACAGCAAGGTTGAGAACCCCTGATCTAGCTGATAGTGCATTGGTCAGTGAAGCTGTACGACCCACATGTCAGGACACGAGCACAAAGCAGGCAGTGATTCATGTGGTGCACACCAGGACTGGACTACACACACTCAGCCTACCTGGGCTCCTAATATTGCTGTCTGCTGAGGGAGATTTTCTCATCAAAGCACGGTCTATGCACACATCATAACATGACACAGCCCAAGGAGAAGGAAGAACACCACAGAGAGGAGGTCAACAACACGTCAGAGGAAGGAAAGAAGGAGGATTTAAAGCTAAAGTCAAAGCAGAGTGGAATCACAGAGGAGGAGAAACATCTGCACATCTGTTTGAATGACAGATGTCATTTCAGAAATACGCCTGAGCCCATCTTTGCTAAATCCAAGCTTTGTTACCTTTGGTGGGTCCTCTGCGTGAGCCCAAAGCCTGCTGCTCCTCTGATAGGTTGAGTCTACGGACCACGTCTGCGAGGGCCGACTTCAGCAGCTGGATCTCGTCCTCCTGCATCTGGACTCTTTGCTCCAGGGAGGCGATGCGGTCGGTCACGTCCATGATGCTGGCTGCTGATACGCTGTCATCTGTAGGATCACAGAGAGCAAAGGGAATGTTTATACAGAGAAGACTGGATCAGTGCCACTTAGCAGCTGTTCTACAACAACATCAACAACCCCACTTTAAAAAAAAAAAAAGTAAATAAAAATTGACATCTGATTACTTGCATTCATGTGAAAAGTAGTGATTAAAAAATATTATATATACTTTACTATTAAATGATTAATTAAACTATTAATATTACTATTAAATACGGCATTGCCTTATTTTCCCAAGACTGGAATATATGATTTTATGATGAAAGTATCAACTCTTTATTTATTTATTTATTGTTAAATATCAAGTTTTTTTTTTCATACCCTTAAAAAAGATGGAGACAATGATTATTCGGGAACACTTTACTTAAAGTTTTATACATAAAAGCTGACATTACGCTGTGATTATTATGACATGACAGCTGTCATTACTATTTGCATTAATAAGGTGTCATGAAGGCTGTCATCAAGTGTCGTCCACTACCCTAACCCCTAACCCTACCTTACCCCACTCGATCCTACCACCTAACCCAAAACATGCCAACATAGCTCCATAGGTGTCATAATTTAGCAAACGACACTTAATGACAGCCTTAGTGACACCTTATTAATGCTAATGACAGCGTAATGTCAGCCTTATGTATAAAACTTCAAGTAAAGTGTTAACAATTAATCATTTTGATCAGATAAAGACACAGTGTAGGCCTCAAAGATCAATAAATCAAAGATTATCTGCAAAAAAAAAACGAAAATGCTTGAAAATGCTGCTTCAAAGTGTGTTTTGATCTCCACTGTAAACAGTAGTGTCAAGATGGCAAACCCACAAAAATTATTCACTGTCTAAAGATGTGGAAACTATGATGAACAGCTTTAACATTTGATTCCTCACAAACAAAAAAGTGTTGGATTCTGAACGGGGGTTTTCTTAATCAAATTGTAACATTTTTGCTCTAGTCCCTAAACAACACAGAATTAGGAGCTCCAGATGAAAAACACGAATACAAAATACACAAACAATGTCTATTATAAATTGGGGGAGTTGAAACAGATCAACATAAGAAGCAAAAACAGACACCCCACCTTAGAACAGTGGTTCACAAACTGTTTCTGCTGCACCCCCCTTTTAAGAAGGAAAAACTCTCAGGGGCCCCCTGAATATTAATCATCAAAGAGTTACCGTGGGCCGAAATGGAAAAATATATAAAAACAGCTAAAACATACACAGAACTAACCAAAAATCACACAAATTTAACTAAAAAAAAAAAAAACACGACACAAAATAAACCAAAAATAGAGGAAAAATAATGAAATTTTCAAAACTACAACTATAATACACAAAATAACATTTACAACAAACATGACCCCCAATTATCACACACAGGCATAGACACATACACACAAATATATTATATTTATAATATATATATATAGTTCACCCTGTTGTTGTGTATATGTCCTTGTTATAGATGTTTCATTTACTAGTGTTACTATCCTTTATTCTTACTCAACAAATGTCCCCTCTGTGGGACAAATAAAGCTCTATTTTATCTGATTTGCATTGAGTTTTACATGTGTTTTAAAGTGTTTATGTATGTATGTATGTTTTTATAATTCGTAGCATCAGTATTAAATATTTTTGACTGCTCAGTTACCACAGTAACCAGCAGGACCAAAACACCGGTGTTCCAAGTTCATTTGGCATCAATTAAAATTGTGACCGACCACCATCAATATCTTCAGTTTCCACAGTAAACTGAAATCAATATTAGTTCACCAGTTGAAATGGACACTATTTCAATGATAACACTGTACTGAGCATCTTTATTCCACATTGCTAACTTCCTTAGCATCGAGGATATAGCTTCCGGTTAAGACATATTTAACTTATTTAAAACCAAACGTTTACAGAGTAATGCCGTTGTTAAACAATACATCAAAAACAGTTTTACTTTAACTCTGACTTTATATAAAAATGTAAGGACAAAGTTAGCCAGTTAACCATGGTAACCATTTTTGTTATTGTCACCCTCACTGAGCAGCAGTGACTTCTGGTTTTGTTCAAGAATGAAGTTTACAGATCAGATTTTATATCCAGTGAACTCTTTTATCTCACTCTAGGTATATATGGAATAAAGAAATGCAAAAAAGTGGAATATACCATTTTTATTTTTGTGATTAAATAGTTATTCGTGTAGCTATCTTTAATGGAGCTTGATGGAGTGAATAGCAGAGGACGCCATAACTCACTATAGTTGATATTGAGGCGGAAATGTTTATGTTTGTTTTTTTTTTTTTACTCTAAAAAGTTTTTATTATAACATTTGTATCATATTAAGGAAAATGACAGTTTTTAACCACTTAAAACAAAAATAGGCAACTTGTAGCTACCATCAGGATACTGTGTCCCTTATGGAAGCAGAATGGGTGGAGACAATTATTGAGATGGAGAAGAAAGATCAGGAGATCCTCTCTTTAAACAAAACTCTCCAACAGGGAAACAGGAGACTGGAGCACATTAGGAATGCATTAAACTGCATCTTTGATGATAATGTGTCTCTGAATGGAGCAGAAAGGGAGAAGACAGCAGACACTGAGCTGGAAAAGAAAGATGAGGAGATCCTCTCTTTAATGGATGTTCAACACCACAATGGGATCAGTCCACTGTCTCCTCCTCTGGAGGAGAACACAGTGGATAGAATGATCGACCTTCAGAAGGAATATGAGGAAAAGCTCACCGACGAACGCCAGGAAACAAAAAAACAAGTTACAGCCCTGACGAATGACAACTGTGAGCTCCTGACACAGATGTCCTCCTTGGGGAACAAAGACGCTGAGTGGGACACTCAGAATGGAGTTCTTCAGAACCAACATTTCACTCTGATCAAGGAAAAGGAGAAAAAAACACAAGAAATGGAGCTTCTAGTGAAGGAAAACGCTGAGCTAAAAGTGCTCGCCGCCACAAGTGGAAAGCCAAGAAAGAGAAGGAACAGGACGAAGAAGAAGAAGACGAAGGACGGGGAGATGGAGTGAAAACTGCTTTTACTTGAAAAAAAAACTCTTCAGCTGTTTAGCTCGGCGCAAAATGTGAGAAGATCCACTGCAGACTGAGTTGTTTTCTCCAGATTCTCCCACCACAATAAAACTTCCTTAAAGCAAAGCAAGGCAGATGTATTTGTGTAGGGAATTCAACGTGCTTTACATGATTAAAAAAAATAAAATAATGAAAAGTATCCCTCTCAGTTTTTTTATTTGGATTTTAAAATTAGATGCTGACTTCAGCAGTTCAACACCGTACTTCAAAAGTACAAATATCAAATGTATTTCACATATTTCCGTCTTGAAAAAATTTGTAAATGGAAATAACTAAAAAAAAAAAACGACAGACAAAAAAGTAAAGATTTTACTAAAATAAGCAGCAACTTTAGCAACAAACCATGCTTAAAAAATTGATTTATATTTTATATTGCCTTTGACCAGATTTCCAGCAGTGTTTGTGAACTTTACTTTTTCCGTAAAAATATGTCAGTATTAAATCAAAATATTAAATCTAAATTTAAATGCTACATTTCAATATAAATGTTAAATCTAAATGCTAAATATCAATATTAAATGTTAAATCTAAATCTTACATTTAAATCTTTTACATTTCTCATAAAAATATAATGTATGTATAAATGTTAAATCTACATATTAAATGTAAATATTAAATATTGAAAAAAAATCTAAATGTGCAAAGGTTGACATGTCTTTCACTGGTAAATGTGCGGGGCCTATTGGTTGAAGCTAAACATGATCATTAACGTGCATGTGTAGCAATACAGTATGTTTTAACAATATTTGGTTGTGATGGCCTTTGAATGAACAAAACTAATGAGTCAAAGAATCAAAATACTTTTCACCTGTGGTTTGATCAGAAATGCAAAATGCAGCTTGAAATGTTCAGCACCCTCTTGTAACTTAAAGAATGAGAGAGTAAAGTTGCTCACTATAAGCATTGTTATTATTGACAATGTTCTACATGATATATCATAGGCAGTGGCTATCCATACATAGCCGTATTAAAATACATTCTATCCATACTGAACGTAGCGCCAGTTTAGGTGACGTGCTAGGTCACGTGATTATGACGCTACGTACTTGTACTTCTGTTTGCTCTTAATAAGTAGATTCCTAAACTACATCACGGACTAACAAACCCTAACGCTAAACTATGTTACGGACTAACTAACCCCAACTGTAACCCTAGCCCCTAATCCTAAACTACGTCATGGACTAACGTAACAGTAAACCCTAACCCCTAAGCCTAAACTACGTCATGGACTAACTAACCCTAACTGCAACCCAAACCCTAAACTACGTCATGGACTAACTAACACTAACCCCTAACCCTAAACTACGTCATGGACTAACTAACCCTAGCCCCTAATCCTAAACTACGTCATGGACTAACGTAACAGTAAACCCTAACCCCTAACCCTAAACTACGTCATGGACTAACTAACCCTAACTGCAACCCAAACCCTAAACTACGTCAGGGACTAACAAACCCTAACCCCTAACCCTAAACTACGTCATGGACTAACTAACCCTAACTGTAACCCTATCCCCTAACCCTAAACTACGTCAGGGACTTACTAACCCTAATGCTAACTTTCTGAAGTGGATTTGAATTTCTTGCTGCCATGGATTTGTACGTGTATCACTTGTTCAGCCATTTTTTCTTCTGATTTGAATGTACGAAATGGTCACATGACTTCTGGTAACGTCTTAAGCCACGTACAAATAGCACCGGGGGTTGTTCGTACATCTACGTACTTGCTGGCAGTTTTAAATCACTACGTTAGACAACAGGTAGGATAGAATAAAGGGATACATCAGGATTAAAAGCATTTAAAAGTCCAACTATGTAGATTATGGCATTAAAAGTCTGTAACAATGTTACTCCACTTTTGCTGAACGCTGAATGCATGCACACTCTCGTGGCGGCCAGTGGATTTGTCGGGGAGGGTGGAGTAGATTGAACAGCACCACCTTGAGGTGGACACTCCCTAGTATCCAAACAAATGCCCACTGAGTGCCATGTTTGTTCGTACTCTGTTTCAGCTGCTTGTTTTCTCAGTGCATCACGACAAACAACAAACTTATGTCTACGGAGCACCCGCGGTGTCCGCCATGTTGTAAACACACTCTGAGCTACTACGGGAAGCAGGAGGGTCAAATGTCATCATGCTACTGTGTTCCTCTAAAGCTTTTTTACTTGGTTTTATTTTGTGAATTTCATATCGCTGTTTTTTATTTTCTAATCACTGTGTTTAATGCCACATAAAATATTTGTATATTACTTGAATTATATCAAAAATTAGGAAAACTGTAATGAAAACTTTGGACCACTGGGGGGGGAGAAGTAAAAGCATTGACTCCTAACATGAGTATTTTGATACAAAATAAGCTATAATATATATATATATTCTCTTAGTAAGTAATCTCTAAAAAAAAAAAAAAAAAAAAAAAACTCCATCTTAAGAATAGATCTATATTAAATTTTAATCCAAGTCTAGTGTTTTATTTTTAACAAATTTTACGTGTCATTGTCATTTCTTACTCTGACATCCAAATACAGGATGGACCATTTACCACCATGGTACACTTAATTAACCATGATCCACACAAAGCCAAATGCACACATACGAACACACTTCCATTGTTTACCAGGTTTTTTTTTAGCTCTATTAGGACTTTGACGTCAGGGGGGTTTAATGAAATATTGATGGAACCCACTGCTGTGTTTTCCTAGGAGACTTGTACTAAAAGTCTGATGCATTATTCATTACGGAGATGTATCTGGTGATGAGCAGATCTCTAGTCTCAGCTTTTATTCTGAGGAAAACACGGACTGAAGAGCTGAAATTACTCGTGACATCTGCAAACAATGATCTGCAACAATGAAGTCACACACAGATTAACACAAAAATGTGTTTGCTCAGGCACTCCGTTCAAAGCCAGGAGATGTGCTGACACACAAGGCCCGTAGGGACCCAAATCAGGTCCATAAGAGCATCAAACCCGGACTGAAACCATTCTGAGATAATCTAGTAAAAAAAATCACAAAGTAGCAGCATTTTATTCAGTTAGTTTGATTGATTGTTGATTAGGGAATATGTTTTGACTGTAAATAAAAAATGACTCAGCTCACCTGTGAATGAACGGAAATACACACATTGACAGCCCTGCATGGTTGACTTTTCAAGAGCTGTTTAAATGTGTAAGTTACTTTTATGAACTAAATCATGTCATTTCATTTTGCTTTTCCCCTTCAAGATAAAACAAAAAACAGAAAATACCTTAGTTCAGAGATGGGCAACTTTTATTACAGTGAGGGCCACAAAATGTGATTGTCTGATCCAAGGGCCACAGTATAAACACTGTCAGATTTAGAATAATGATCAATCTGACCATTAATACATACATTTTGTGTGTTGTTTTTTGTATATATTTTCTCTCATTATGTATATTTTTGTGTTTTTGGTGTCGTGTTTTAGTATTTTTGTTATCTTTTTGTGTATTTATCTGGCATTTTGTGTGTTTTTCTGGCATTTAGTGTGTTTTTGCAGTCATTTTTGTGTATTCTTGTTATTGTTTTGTGTTTTTGGAGTCATTTTTGTGTATTCTCTTTGCCCCTCTGTAAAATATCTGGCATTTTAGGTACCTTTGGAGCCATTTTGTGCAATTCTGTCATCTTTTGGTCTTGTTTTCTGCATTTACTTTTGGTGGCCACACATTTACACTGTGACCATGTCTGCCTTAGTTGACTAAATAAACAGAAAATAAAAACCAACAAAAAAAAAACTTTTGGTCTTTGAATTAATAGAAAAGTTTGCTGCTACTGTAGATTCCACTTACTAGCAGAAAAGGGGAAAAAAACATGTTTTGGAAATCACCAGATTTAATGTTAATTTTAAATCTACTAATTATTGTACTGTAAATTATGTGAAACCTGTTTTAATGCTTCTGGTGTAGCTGACGTAATAAGTGACGTCAGACGCCAACATTGTACTGTATGTGGGAAGCCCCGAGGCACAGAAACAGGATGACAGATTTACATGAGCGTGCGGTTCTTGGTTTAGCAGCAGACAAACAAAAGTAAGTTTAAACAGTTTGAAGAAAATATAAGTGCTTATCTTGCAAGCTGTGAAACAAAGAATTAGCTAATTACCTTATATAATTCCGCTGTTTGTACACCCAACTGAATAAAATCATTTTTTTTAATAATACATAGGCGTACAGGAAGTAGTTATAGTTAATACTAACCCAATAAACAAATACTCATCCAAATATCATCCAAAACAGCCAATTAAAATAATACAAACATCATACATAGGTTTAAAAAATTATCTTCATAAATTTATATGAAAAAAACAACACATATGTTACAAGCAGTTGAGGAAAATGCTACCAGGACACCTCATGGACCACACCCTTATAAATACTGGTCAATAGGATTATTTCCTATTAAATTTACACCACCCAGTGCTTGTCTCATTCAGTGATAAGTAAACACTAAACATTATTACATATGTTAAAAAAAGTGACTAAAAACTCTGTTTTAACTCTGTCAGCGGTGACACGCTTTGAGTGTGGGGTCGAGAACGAGCAGAGAGACAGGGAGACGTGATTGAAGTTTTTACAGGTTTACACCTTCTAAAGATGACGGATTTTCTTTGTTCCTTTTTCAGAGCACATAAGTTCTTAATTTCTGTCAGGATATAAAGACTATTTCAACTAAAAACTTAAAAAGGTATCTGGAGGAAATTACCTACCCTACCTTTAAATAAGGATTAAATACAAGTTCACGCATTACAGTAGAGAGAAAAAAATTTATAAAATAATAATAATAATACAAATGTACAAATATAATACAGACATATACAAGAATCAAAGCCGTCAGGTTATTCAGATGTCTTTGTGTAAAATGAATTAAGTTACAATTGTGAAAGTTTATAGATGAGATGTTTACTGTATGCAAGGGAACCGTGGTAAGAATTAGAGAAACTAGTAACTTTTACTGTGAGTACTATTTAATTGAACTACTTTTTTTTTTTTTACTTGTAATTGATAATTTTATGTATGACTTAATTGTACTTAAGTATAATTTCAATCACGTAACAGTACTTCTACTTGAGTAGCATATATCAGCACTCTTTACACCTCTGATGGCTGTGGACCACAGTGACGGCTGGTAGATAAAGCCTCCATTATCTTCTCAGCATCTTTAATGGCTCGGCTTCAGACCCTGACACCATGATGGCGTGATAGCATCAACTGTCAAAGCACAATGAGCCACTGTCAGTACTGCACTGACGCCTACCCAGCTCCATACATCAGAAACGGACCGAGGCCATGGTAAACAGCTTAGAGTAGGTCCAGAATGAAGAAAGGTCAGGGATGGGCTTGTGTTTCACACTGATGTGGACCTTCTCAGCAGCTCATGTGCTTTCATCAGTGAGACATCAATCTTCATCTAGTCCAGCAATATTTTCTCATTCCCCTCAGAAACCAACTAAACAATCTCCACCTATCAGCATCTCTGTAAATAACCTCTGTTTCTATCTATTGGTCCTTGTTTGATTACCTGCACAGAAAACCAGCCTCACAACGTTCACCTTAATATGTCATGACGTGCTGCTCCCTATTACTGCCCCTAAAAGGCAATTTCATCCTGGGAGAAAGACCATGTGCAATATAAAAATGGCTTGTCCACCCCTGCTGTCACAGAGACTCAATAACAGCTAGTTTTAAAGGGTAGCTACTTGTTCTCCTCTATGAAACCTTGCATAATATTGTAATCATTTACTGATCTAATCTACATTAATAAAGAAAAAACATGCAGAGATAAAAACCAGTGCATGCACAATTTGTTCTGCCCCATAATCCCTGTAAAAACTAGGGCTGTCGACCAAGACTAGACCAAGACAAGCGATTAGTCGACCAAAAAAAAAAAAACAGAATGAATGAGCATGTGCAGAGGAGGACGAGGAGAAAGAAAAACAGAGACATATTTTGTTTTGGCGTTTTGTGGTGCCAATTTGCTTTTTAACACAGACCATTTCTGATATGAACCGCATTCAAGCTTACACCATAACAAAGCAAAAGTGAAACCTACAGGTCCGACAGACATTAGGTATTTATATCAGAGCCCGACCTGAAACTGACAATTAAAACCTATTTTTTCCTCATACAATGACATTTATGTTTAGTGGTAAGGCTGCTTTTATTAATATTAACTGTTAATGTCAACAACAGATCAGCAAACAAGGAAACAAATGCAAGTCAAACACAGGCGCGCAGTGGGCGCCACGGCGGCAGAAACAGCAGTGGATCTATTTACATAATCCACGTATCAAATATAAGGATAATCCACGTTATTGTGCAGAAAAAGGATTGATTCAATAGTGGATGCTTGTATCATTACAATCATTAATATGATTGTCATTTTTAACAAAAAATAAACATTATAAAACCCTATATTTTTTAAGGTTTCACTCCAATTTAAGAAACACTAGTCTACGGGACTCCACATCCAATAATGCAAAGAGCAAAACTTTTCCAAAAATGTCAATAAACCGATTGTGATCTTGGATTTATTGATCTATGAGGCCTACAATGGATTTATCTGATAAAAAATAAATGAAAATCTCCAGCACCTTTAATATCGATACCAAAAAAAAAAAAAACTAACTACTCCTGCAAGGTTCCTTACTCCCACATCACTATGCATTCGTCTACGGGACTCCACATCCCAGAATGCAATGAGCAAAACTTTTACGAAAATGACAAACCGATTGTGGTGATCAAACCAAGCTTCAGAGGAGACTTTTACATTATTTTTTCTAGCATATGATCTTTGAGTTATTGATCTATGAAGCCTACCAATGATTTATCTGATGGAAAAAATTCTAATCTCCAGCAGCTTTAATATCAATACCACAATAAATACTAAAAAAAAAAAAAACTATATCCTGTAGGAAAGGTTCCTTACTCCCACGCCAATGAACAAACGCTCTTCTCATTTAACATCCTCTGCAGTAACTCTGTGCTGACCTGAGCTGTCTGGTTTTTTAGCTGACTCACTCCTCCACCAATGCTGTGTGTTACTGCTACAGCTAATAGATACCGGTTTCCTCTTCATGGAGCAAGGCAGAGAATCAAAACAAATCATCTAAATGGACTCGATGGAAGGTTCAGCTGCCAGCTTGAGCCACTTGGTAAAATTAGGACGTGAAAAAACACAGATCAAAGCAGCAAAAGGCTGCAGGAAATCAACTGTCACAACATTATTCCTGTTGTTCAGATGAGATTCATGCTTTGAGGGAAGCTATTTCTTCCAGAGACGATTGAGTCACTTTTCTTGTACAAGCTGATTACAGTCTGTGGCTGACCTCACTAATCGATGTCTGCTTAAGTGCACAGAGCAGCTAAAGAGACTGACAGAGAGAAATACGATGAACACAGAATGACCAACAAGTGACCGTTACCTTTAAACAGTCGCTGTAAAGAGACTTTGAATTTGGACCAATGGGAGGAGACGTGAAATTAGAAAGAGCGTCATCAATCACATGTGACACCCGTAGAGAGAGAGAGGCCGGTCCACCTGTTGAGCTAATGTTAGCTCGTGTTTTACTCAAGCTTACAGACTAAGAATAGTCTGGTTTACTAAAGAACAGAGGTGTAAAGAGTACTGATAAATCCTACTCAAGTAGAAGTACTGTTACTTGATTGAAATTGTACTCAAGTACAAGTAAGTAATACATAAAGTAGTTCAATTAAATATTACTCAGAGTACTTTCTCCCTCCATGTTTATTTTTGCATATAGAAAACATCTCAAGTATAAACTCAAAAAAGAAGAAACAAAATCTTGCACAATTGGAACCTAATTTTACCCGTAAATTAGAGAGAATGTGGCTCTCCAATAAAACAGGAGTCACAAATACTCTGGCAAGAAAGCCATAGTAAATACATGACAGCCTTACGACATACTCGATCTACATACTACTCCTCACTAATTGAAGAAAATAAAAAATAATCCAAGATACCTTTTCAGCACTGTAGCCAGGCTAACACAAAATCAGAGCTCTATTGAGCCCATGATTCCTCTAGCCCTCAGCTGTGAGGACTTGATGACATTTTTTAACAATAAAATTCATAAGATTAGAGATAAAATTAGCCACTCCCTGCCTTCACCTGGGCCTGCTGTACCATTAAATGTAAATAGGCCTAACCTAAACTGTTTCACACATATAGGACTTCAGGAACTTAACTCTATTATTTCATCCTCCAAACCATCGACCTGCCTTTCAGATCCGATCCCAACTAAGCTGTTTAAAGAAGTTATTCCCCTAGTCTGCCCATCTTTGTTGGAGACAATAAATATATCCCTATCAATAAGTTACGTGCCACAGTCCTTTAAAGTAGCTGTAATCAAACCCCATCTCTAAAAACCTACTCTTGATTCCAGCACTTTAGCAAACTACAGGCCTATATCTAATCTTCCTTTCATTTCAAAGATTCTTGAGAAAGTTATGGCGGCTCAGCTCTGTGACTTCCTTCAAAACAACAGCCTGTTCGAGGACTTCAAGTCAGGTTTTAGAGTTCAACACAGCACAGAGACTGCTTTAGTTAAAGTAACTAATGATCTACTCTGGGCTTCAGATGAAGAATGACTCTCAGTGGTGGTTTTATTAGATCTTAGTGCAGCTTTTGACACTATAGATCACTATATTCTACTAGAGAGATTAAAGGAATTACTTGTAATCACAGGGACTGCCCTAAACTGGTTTAAGTCCTACCTATCTGATAGGTACCAGTTTGTACATGTGAATAATGTCTTCTGTGTACACTAAAGTAAGCTACGGGGTTCCTCAGGGCTCTGTGCTAGGTCCAATCCTCTTCTGCATCTATATGCTCCCCCTTGGTAATGTTATGAGAAAATACTCTGTTAACTTTCACTGCTATGCTGATGATACCCAACTGTATGTATCAATGAAGCCAGGTGAGACAAATCAGCTATCTCAACTTGAGGCCTGTCTAAAGGACATTAGGGCCTGGATGGACCAACATTTTCTCCTTCTTAACTCAGACAAGACTGAGGTCATTGTACTGGGCCCACGACACCTTAGAGAAACCTATGCTAGCCTAACTGCCCTAGATGGCATTACTCTGGCACGAAGCACAACTGTTAGAAACCTTGGGGTTCTATTTGATCAGGATTTATCCTTCAACTCTCACATAAAACAAACTTCAAGAACTGCCTTCTGTCATCTCCATAATATTGCTAAAATGAGATCTATCCTGTCTCAGAGCGACGCCGAAAAGCTAGTCCATGCTTTTGTTACCTCTCGACTGTATTATTGTAATTCTCTTTTAGCAGGCTGCCCGAGCAAGTCGCTTAAGACACTTCAGCTGGTTCAAAATTCTGCAGCACGTGTAATGACTAAAACTAGGAGAAGAGATCACATTACTCCTGTATTAGCCTCTCTGCATTGGCTTCCCATAAAATATAGAATAGAATTCAAGATTCTTCTTCTCACTTATAAAGCCCTAAATGGACAGGCACCAGTCTATCTCAAGAAGCTTGTAGTGCCATACAATCCCCCAGAACACTACGCTTTCGTTGTTCCATTTGTCTCTAGAAGTAGTATAGGAGGAAGAGCTTTCAGTTATCAGGCCCCACTTCTCTGGAACCATCTACCAACCACGGTTCGGAGGTAGACAGCCTCTCTACCTTTAAGGTTAGGCTCAAAACATTCCTCTTTGGTAAAGCTTTTAGATAGGAACCAGCTCATAGTTAAGATGCAATAGGCATAGACTGCCAGCGGGGGTCTGGCATGCTCGGTTGGAGAGAGGTTAAGTAGGGCGTTAAGAGAGAGGTCATTTAGGTTAGAGAGGGACCGGAGAGGGTCCCATTCCTCTTTCTAACACTCCCTCTATGTCTGCTTCTTCCTTTCTGTGTTTGCTCCTGTACTCCTGGCTTTTGTCTTGCAGGTCCGTGGGATCCTTAGTGTGGAGTTACAGATTCTCAACAACTCTGTCTCCACCCTTTCCTCTGCACACACCCAACACAGCATAACGTGGATGGCTGTTCATCATAGGAATGGGATCCACACAAGGTTCCTGCTGCTTAACAGAAGGTTTTCCTTGCCGCCATGATGAATTCATGTTGGGTGTGGGATACATATGTATGTGTATATACGTATATATGCATATGTGTGTATCCATAAAATGAAGAGTCCGTCCTTAAGACTGCTCTACTGTAAAGTGTCTTGAGATACCATTGGTTATGATTTGGCGCTATACAAATAAAAGATTGATTGATTGATTGATTGATGTTGAAATGTAATAGATGACTTCACTTATTTAAAAATGTAGTTAAGTACAAGTAAAATTACTGACTTAGAAATATACTTAAAAAGTACAAGTACCCATAAAGGCAACTCAATTACAGTAATGTGAGTATTTGTAATCCGTTACTTTCACCTCCGGGCATCTGTATTAAAATAAAAGGTTTGTCAAAATGTATAATTCTTTTTTAAATTAAAATAACACGAATGAATTTAATTCAAAAAAAAAAAAAAAAGGTTTCAGGCTCTAAGTAAAGCTAAATGTATAAATAATAAATAACCCTCATTCAATGCTGATTTGGCACGGTGCATTACGTTTAATCTGATTGGTCGGTTAGAGCTGTGTTTCCATTACACTTGGAAATGCACGAAATCTAAGTAGTACAATAAAAACTGTGCGAGAAACACCTGAACTTTGAAGAAAAAAACCTCAATAATGCTTAAATGTTTTTATACTTTCATGAGGAGGTTTTATTATGTTTCGATGTTGAAATTTACATCAAGAGCTCAATGGAAACACTTTTTCTGCAGTTATATTTTGTTGACAATTACAAATACAGCTTTTATTTTTTGAAAAACTGTAATGGAAACAGCTTATGATGTGATGCATTTGGGTGTTGTCTAGTCATTTGAGTTTTTTGTGGTTTCACAATGTCCTTTGATCGTTTTAAAACAAAAAATAGTAATTTACTCAGTAACGGATGGGTGTAGAAATGTAATTAATGACATTATTTCTTTTAAAAAGTACTTAGTACAAGTAAAAAGACTGATTTACAAATATACTCAAAAAAGTACAAGTACCCATAAAAGCAACTCAAATACAGTAACGTGAGTATTTGTAATCCATTACTTTCACCTCTGCTAAAGGGAACCAGTCAGAGGGCAGAGGGTGAACTGTTTCACTGACAACAATAAAGTCAGAGGAAGACGAGCAGAGACAAAAGAGGAAAAAGATGGATGTGTGTGTGTGTGTGCGCGTGCGTGCGTGCGTGTATGGGTGTATCTTAACAACACCCAAGAGGAATCCTACTGTCCTCCCTTCCTCCCATCAGTTGCCTCCCATTTGACCTGAGATTGACCCCCAGGAACGATGCAACAGCCCATTTTCCCCTGACATTTCCACCCTCACATTTTAACACATGTAATGAAAACATGTACAACATATGACAGCAGAGACACTTGTTTAAAAGCTGATTGTTTCACATGCTGCTTGGTTTCATTCTTTAAGGGTACAATCTGATACTGAGGCAAACACTCAACACTTGTTTCTTTCTCACCAGAGAATGCATTGCACACCAACTATTAGAGTCAAAAGTCAATTTATTTTTGACACGTTTGAAGAACCTTTAACACTTGAGAAACATGATGAAGGATTTCCTTACTGGACTGGATAAGAAAAAAAAGAAACCCATGGTTGGGTGGAAGTTATAAAGGAGGCATATAGAGTATAATGTAGATCTAATCTAGAGTGCCATTAAATGAATGCAAGTCCTAAAGGTTGTAGTTTTGACGTCTTCATTTTTACTGCATGTTTCATACAAACTAGTTTTTAGATTTATGGATACTAGTACAGTGCCCATTGGAAGTATGCATTCATGTGGGAGCATAAGGGGTAAAATTGCGTATTTTTTTATCTTTCTGCAAGATACAAAAATACCAAAATGGTTCATGTGCTAGAAGCGCGCGCGCTTCATGCACATGACCCATCGCAGGTTGTTAAGAGAGACACGGTAACTACGGTAGCCAGTTAAGTCAACTATTCATCAGCATGTATGTCTATGCTGTACAACCCCTCGACTAACAGAGAAAGGTTTAGGATTAGTGGGATTGTATGTGAGGTCTATTTTTCCAGACACGCAACAGAATCCTTTCCTCTCCTCTTTCCATACATAGGCATTGCAGTGTACGCATGTAGGACACTCAAACAGTGAGGTGATACTGAGTGTGTGTGTGAAATCACCATAAATCTCTTCTCTAAAAAAGTTTATGTCATCACACCGAGCAAGGTTGCAATTGTTTTTGCATGCCTGTTGTATGCGTGCACGATGCATTTCTTGATGGCACAGGGCATCTCTTGCTTGTCGGTCCTCCTGCTGCTGAGGTGTTTCTGCTGCACGGCGTGTTACCTCGCGTGCAGCGTTGCTCGCCAAGCGATTATTCCGTTCTTCACTCGTCTCTGCTGCATGGTGTATTACCTCGCGTGCAGTGTTGCTCGCCAAATGATTATTCCGTTTTTCACTGGTCTCTGCTGCACGGCGTGTTACCTTGCGCACAGAGTTGCTCGCCAAGCGATTATTCCGTTTTTCACTGGTCTCTGCTGCACGGCGTAACCTTAGCATTAACCTAACAATGACATTAGCATTAAGCTAGCATTAACAATAACTGCTCTAATTATATATTCTAGTTTCCAATTTTGTCATTGTTTTTATCCACGTACCCCCTAATACAATTTGCATACCACTGGGGGGTACCCGTACCCCACTTTGAGAACCGAGGATCTCAAGGCTTTGCATTGTTATCTTGCAACAACCATGTTCGGTTATGAGAAATATAACTTCAATTTCTGCTTACAAATAATAATGCCTCCAGACAATAATGAAATAAGCACACAAGATAAAATTAACTGGACAAATGTATATATATTTCAAAGCTGCGAAGATAACTTTTTACATATACATAGTGTAGGCTTTATAGATTAATAAACTGAAGATTATTTGTGAAAAAAAAAGATGTAAATGATAGAAATTGCTGCTCGAAAATTTGTTTTAATCTCCACACTGTTTGACATTTTTGGAAAAGTTTTGCGGATTGTATTGTGGGATGTGTAGTCCTGTAGATTGATGCATCAAATTGTTTTTACTTCATTCCCACTGTAATTTCTTGTGTTTGGCACATTTCTGATGTTTTCACTGAAAGCTGTGGCAAAACAATGCCAGATGTTTATTTTGTGGATTATACAGAAAGATCCGATTCTGGCTGAAATTGAACTGTCTTGTGAAGTGAGATGATATCACGGGGAATACCGGGAAAAGTCTAGAACACAAATGGTGTCAAGCAAATCAATGTCCTGCTTGCATGGCAAAGAAATGCAAGAATGAAATAAACATTTTGGGAAAATTCAATTGTTTACAGTGGAGATAATTGATGTGAAAATTATATATATTTTTTTTACATATGATCAACTTGTTTTCTATTTTGTCTGTCTCTTCCTAAACCACTGTGTTTTGGTACTTGGATTAAAGGATCTAAACACACACACACACACACACACACAATGACGGAGCACCGTCTGTTAAACTGGCATTGTCTGTGGCGTGGCAGAGGGATTATGCGGATATGTGGAGCAGATCTTGCTCAATGGTAATGATCAATAAACCAGGGACTCCTGCTCCCTGTACATCCGTCCTATCTCAACATTATGCTCAAACAAGGCTAGAAACTGTCGCAGTATCTCACATCCATTATTTATCTTTTGTATTTTAAAACTGTGTCTGCATTGTTCAGTTAGAGATAACCTCCCTCAGCTTTTTGACTCTGGGATTTATGGAGGATTAGCAACTAAAAAAAGATAGAACACAAATACAAAAACGTAGCTTCAGGATATAGTGATATTTCAAAACAATAACATGTGATGAAAGGGAAGTAGAACCAGATTTCAACATTGATTTCATAGTTTGTGTTTCATGTTCTCTCCCCAATATGTTAATCTGTTTTACTGCTCCCACTTCTATGTACAAAACCTGAAATCATTGCACCGTAATGCTGAATTTTAGAATATAAATATGAGAGAAACAATAATAAGCAACTGTCACTAAGACAGTCTACACCACAAAAGCACCAAGGCTGTGTTCGAAATGTCATACTTTTTTTTTTTTTTTTTTTTTTTTAGTATGACATTTTTCGAAATGTCATACTAACGTACTACTCATACTGTCTGATGTCAAAATGATTATGTAGTGCGTTCACATTAGATAGTATGGAAAGATTGAGTACGCAAGAAATACTTGGATGTATACTATATCGCAGGGATGGGCAACTCTATTACAGCGGGGGCCACAAAATTGTAATTGTATCTGATCCAAGGGCCAAATTATCAACATTCAGGTCAGCATTAGAATAATGACCGATCTGAGCATTAATACATGGGGAAAAAAAGGGTTTTGTCACCTTTTTTCACGAGTTCTATGGATCAAATGGCCAAATGTTGATATTGTACTTGGTCACTTTTCATATAAAACGGTTTCAGAACTTTCGAAAGTGGAGGATCAATGGAGATATTTAGACTCAGTGTGCTTCAGGTTTTTGTCGTAGGTTAGAAATGCATCTTGGGAAACTTGGAAGTATACTTCAGTGGGAACGCTCATCATCCTAATCCACCTAACCATACTTCTAGTATATAGTAGACAGTATACAATCATTGAGTTTGCCATTTCCAACACAGCACAAGTTCTGCTTGGCAGTGGCTCCAGGTTGAGAATCATCCCAGAAGGAACAGAATGTACCACCATTGTTCCACCATGTCTGTGTGTGGAACAGATACAGTAGATCCAAGTGTTGCTCTGAGCAACAACATTTCCATGGTGTATAAAAATGATCTCACACAATAAAACTGAAACAGTGTTATTTATGAGGATTGACATGGTGTAGTTGTTTGTTTCAGACATGCTGGTGAGGGAATCTTAGAAACTGCAGATCAACTGATGTTTTTACCAAAACAGAGTTTAAAGGGAAAGGTCTGGGAAAAAAACCCTGAAAAATTTCCAGTGCGCTGCATTTCCATTAGAGAAATCATTCTGTTGTTGGCAACGAAAACTCAAATATTCACTCAGACTTCAGCCACAGTAGACCACACACACACACACACACACGAACACACACAGTCCCACTACGAGCAGCTTTAAACAGAAAACTAAAGCTATGGTTTGCAGACTGGCAAAAATTGAAAAATCAATGATGGAAGAAGTTTTGCTTGGTCTGATGAATCTTATATTCTGCTGCAAAGATGGGGTCAGAATTAGTCATGAACACTAGTCCACAATTTGTATCAACAGTTCAGCATGAAGCTTGATATGTTAAATTGTGGTTCAAGAACCAATGGTGAGCATATCCATACATTTATGACTTAGTGGAATTATCTTCTAAAAGATGAATGGTAACCTTGCCTGCAAGATGGATTCTCCTGGTGTTCACAAACACCAGAATCCATCTTGTACTGTTCCCGCCTTTGCCTTTCGAAACCGAACCAAAACAATGAGAACCAATCATGAGGCAGTGTTGTGGTTTAGGGCGGGATATCCGGATGTGACGAAGGCAGAAGCGCCAAAGCAAAACAAAAAATGCGCAGTCGGGTTACCGCTATTAGCATAACTCTGAATCAAAATAGAAAGATGTTGAAGCAGGAGGATGGTTAACGTGCCCTTAACTCGCATACTCGTGTTGCAAAAACGGCAAAAGTCACTCAACGACATAATGACCTCAGCATTACTATTCCAAAAGAAAGTTTTCACCAGCGGAGTCTTGTTGTTGTAGGAGCGTCTCTGCGACGCATGCCAATGACCACATCATCATTTGTTACCGTGCGATTGGCTAAAACAAATCATGGTGGACAGGCGCCAAATCATGGTGGACAGCTTCAAGCATTCTGTTCATGTCTCTCCCTGGTTCCGAAAGAATTCGCCAGACCCAGACCCAGATCAATGTGGAAAACTCGGGTTAGAGGGAGGGCTACACATCAACCTGGCTCTTACTAGGTTAGATGAATGGATGGATGGCAATAATTGTTGGTGTTTCTATCAACTCTTCAAAAAAACATTTCCAAAAGGAATAGTAAATGCAATAACAACAACAAATCAATAAATAATGAATCTATGTTGAAGAAACGAAGCTTCAACATCAGAGAAAACAAGTTGATAAACTCGACCACACTCTGCCTTTTTATATTTTGATTTAAATTTCTAATGGGATCCTCCACTTTTCCTCCATCCATCTGCTAAAGCGGCTGAAAGCATGCAAACAAGGAAACACAGAGCCAGGGCTTTTCCCTCGCTTTCTTCATTTAAACAGATGCAAGAGCCCAATTAGTGAGTGGAGCAGCCTGTGGGAGCTCCACAATGGGCACCGAGAGGTTAATTATAACGGTTTGCATCTCAACTGGCCACGACTGAGAAATGAAGAAGGACCAAGTTGATGAACCATGACTTTAGCTTCACATGCAACAACACGCTGCTATGGGTGTTATTGAGCCAACATTCACACTGGATTCATAACTTGGATAATAAGAACAATGTTTGGTGTTGCGCTGCAGAGACACATTTACATGCAATCATTGAAAAGTTCTTTACTCACAAAACAATTTTGAAGGTATAAATTGTCACTAGAAAGTTTGTTCCACCAATAACAATTGGTTTGTTGTCAAAAGGCCATATCATCACTTGATTTTTGGAAAAGTTTTGCGCATCGCGGGATTTGAAGTCCCATTGAAGAAAAGTTTGACGAAGAAGTATTTTTACCTCATTGTTACCGTTTCGTCTTGTGCATCTTTGCCAGGCAATGCAAATATTGTCTTTGCGTAATTTTTGTTCTGGTTTGTTTATGGCATGCACTGTGATAATAACGTCATTCTGATTTTGGCTATATTCAGGTGTTTCTCTGAAAGCCACAATATAAATGTCTGCCATTGTTTTAGGTCAACATTCAATTTGTTAAGACAACAGAAATGTCAATTTGGCCGAGTTTTTAGAAGAAATACAGGTACGGTTTAAAAAATGTAATTTATATGGTTATTTTAAGCAGCTTTAATTACACATTTAGCAGTTTAAATCTGCATTCAAGCTCCATGTTTAACATCACCTTTCCAGCTGAACTAAAGATGTACCATACTAACACCCTGGACAGTAGATAGATGCAGTTACTGTCTAAATTCATAGCTGTTTTTTTTTTTAACTGTACCGTGCACTGAATTTGTATTATTATACAATCTTTTACCACAATGAATGCTATAAACCTGGGTGGATTTGAAAAACCCAGGTTTGTCTCAAAAAACTGCCTTAGCATTGCTTTGTATATTTATTCTCTTGAGAATCTCTGGACTCTGAGTATCTCAGACCAAAGATTTAAAATACTGTAATTGTTCTTCCTGTATGAGCGCTTTGAACATGAAGATAAATGCATGCATACACAAAACAATCCCATAAGTGGATCATAACCATTTTCTCCAACTCACTGCCACCTTCAGTGAGACGCAGTGAGTTTATATTTAGCACAGGGACTCAAACTGCAGTGCTTTACATGCCTGATTGTTTTAGTAGGTCACAAGAGTAGGCGCTTTGAATGTGTGTCAGTGGAGGAGAAGACATCTGAGAAAGGGTGGAAACACTCAGTAGAACATAAACCGACATCCACTGCCCACTGGCTTGCCAACTGGCTGCTTCCACTGGCAATCCCATTTATAAGTATTACAATGGAAAGAAAAAAAACACAGTGATATGGAAGAAATGGACCTACATGATAAAAGAGAGGAGAGTGAATCTGAGCTACTGTATTTATAATGTATTCTTCTCATGTAACAAAATCTTAGTGCAATAATGGTTACTCATCCTACACTCCAGAATCAATTAGCTAAAAGTTCTTAATGGCTTCTCCTTGTTTTTGGGTGTTCTAAACTGTGATGCCCAACAACTGCATCATCCAACCTCTTTAATTCTTTAGAGAAGCTTGGCAGATGCCTTTAATACGCTTCACAACCACGACTGGAGACGTTTCTGCTAAGGCAGCTCAGCAAAATCCTGGCTTGTGTCCTAATCTTCTTAGCAAATCTTTCACAACACGTTGTGCTAAGTATGCAGATCATTTCTGTGGTCTGGTTCGGCCAACTGAAAATGAATTATTAGGGCCGAAGACTCATGGCTATCGATAGCTGCAGTTAAGCTGAAATGGATTTCTGAAGCACTCAATGTCACTTGGAGCATCTTGGATTAGGCGTATCAAAAAAAAAATAGTGAGAGATAAAACAAGTCTACTTATCCGGTCTCACTATGTAATTGTCTGCAGCTCAAACAACACAAAGAAAAAAGTGCTCAGAGCTTTATTTAGGCCGCTCAGACGACTAGATTAAACACAAAGCATGAATGATAAAGAGGTGGGGGAGGAAGAGGAGGAGCTTTGGAGAGAAGAAAGCAAAGCAAAGGATGGTTGAGAAATATTGTGACGGTGTCTCAATCAGATGATAGGGATGTTTGAGAGCTCAGCTGTGTTTCAAAGTATGACCAATAGGCATTAAAGGCTAGTTTATGGCTACTTAAACGCTGTGTGACGTCTTCATATTGGTCAATAACATGAATTTTAAAGACTTTTCGTCTAACAGTTGCAAAGTATCGCTGGCAATTGGTAAGCCACGACATGTAATAAAGTTCTTGAAACTGTGCATCACCACCAGTGTGAATTTTGTTGACTAAAGATTTTCGTCACAGTTTTCGTCTACTACTTTTTTCAAGCGACAACAACAATACCATAATTAATTTAAAAATAATGCATGTGAACAAATTAGATTGAAAACAAAACAAAAATGTTCCCATTGGACGGAATCCAATCAACAATGAGTTTCTTTTTTGAAACGTTTCCAATCAAAACTACTTTTGTTGAGTGGAAGGCGGGACAAACCCGGTTAGTGATCCAATAGGAAGTAAGCTGATTGTGATGTGGTTTTACACATTGATCACGTCAAATCTGTCTGTGTGCATTAAGCTGATGCTAATTCAATCTTTATAGTTGCATAAACTGTTCTTATGATATATATTTTAGTCGACTATATGTAACAGATTTAGTCGACTAAAATCTTATTAATAATAATAATAATAATAATAATTAATTTCATTTAAAAAGTGCCTTTCAGTCCATCCAAGGACACTTTACATTAAAAACAGTATATATACTACAAAGAAAGAAGAGAAAAAAAAAGCAATGTAGGCGAAATTAGGAATGAGAACTTATAGAGAATGGGAAGATTGGAAGAGATGGGTTTTGAGTCTGGATTTGAAAAAGAGTAGTTGACTAAAACTAAACTATAACAGAAACGACTAAATTTGGAGTAAAACTAAAAGTATTGTGGCTTTAAAAAATAAAAATAAAAAAATTTAACCTTTAAATTAATCAGCAGTCATTGATAAATGATTGGCTCAATATTTACCTCTATATACCGATACATGCATAAGAATCATACATGGTTAAAAGTCTTTGTAGCGTTGTTCACATCTTGACACATTTTCCACTAAAGTAACATCTACTTCACCCTGTTCTCATGCAGACGCTCCTGCTCAGATACTGTACTTCAATCCTAATCCGTCCTCACATGCCATCATCAATCAGGGATTGGATGAAGATACTTGTGAATGTACCGTCGGCAACTGGAAGAAACCGGGGGAAGACCTGTCAGCTGAATTAGTCTCGAACAAAGATCAAAGCTTGAGTCGTTGCTAATTATTTACCTCGTCTGCCCTCACGTCTGGTTTTTCCATCTGCACTTCCTCTAATTTAAAACGCAAATTAATTTCAGTTTGATGGTGTCAATCTTTCTTTTTGTTGATTTTTCTTTCTTTACCATGTGAAATACTGGTGTGATAAGGTGTCTTTGTGCACTGGAGGTGAGCTTGAATCAAGCAAACTAAAAGATTATTGTTCTTCTTTCTTTGCGTGCTTTTTTTTTTTAATTTAAACTTTTGAACAGAGAAGAGAGACAGATAGACATAGACAGAGACACAAGCTGTATTTCCACTTTCCGTTAACCTTGGAAATGCGCAAAATCTAAATACCGCAATAAAAACTGGTGATGAAAACACCTGAATTTAAAAAAAAAAAAACTCAAATATGGCTATGTTTTTGACGCTTTCATGAGAAGGTTTTACAGACATTTTGATATTGAAATGTGTCACAAAAGCGCCATGGAAACACTATTTCCGCAAGTACATGTCACAGAATGTGAGGTACCAGGTCACATGACGTGAGGTACCAGGTCACATGACCACCATTACGTGGTGCGTGAAACAACAAAGGAATACAGAGTCTTATAAGGAGGTCTTTCTGCAGCGAAGTCTCGCGGGAAGAGATTTCACGGGAGTTACGAGGCTTCGGCCCAAAACAACGCTGAATGGAAACACGTTCAAAGCGCACTTATACTTTGTCGACATTCAGAAATATCGCTTTCATTTTGCGAAAATCTTTAATGGAAACGCAGCTAGAGACACTCTTGCTTCACCTGCTCTTGAGCTGTTTGCTTGTGACAAACTAGAATAAATTACACTGTAGAATAGTTCTCCTTTTGTCAACTGTCTTCGGAGATGTTTAATTAAATGATCCGGGAAGAAGGTAGAGAAAAACCATACTAAAAAAATTGGCTGAAATAGTATTCAAAGGAAAATGTCCCACCCTAACTCCCTCTTCCCTGTTCCTTTCTTTTACCAATATATTTGTTTCATTGCAATAATAAAACATGCATAGCTGTCACAAAAAGGTTGTACTACATGTAGTGTTGACCTTTGATAGCATATGCAGACATGATTAAAAATATATACAGATATAAAAATGAAAACACACTGATGAAGTATTTTCAGTATGAAACTGTACAAAAAAAGAAGAATAACTTTGGCATTAATGTTGAGGTGACGGAAACAGAAAAGCTCTTCCAGTGATGGAAAATCCAAATACTTGCTTTACACACGTTTGCATGAGTAAATGATTACTATTGGCTGAAATGATAGAAAAATGAAAATGTCCCACCCTCACTCCCTCTTCCCTGTTCCTTTCCCCTCACCAGGGTGTAATAATGCCCTCTTTTTCTCCTCAAGCTTATATTTCCCCTTCCTAAGGGACGACTGTTAATAAAACATGCACAGTCACAAGAAAGTTGAGCTACATGTAATGTTGACCTTTGATAGCATATACAGACATGGTGAAAGAAAAAAAATATATACAGTATAAAAATGAAGACATGCTAATAAAGTATTTTCATTATGTGATTGTACAAAAAAAAGCAGAATAATTTTGGCGTTAAAAAGCTCTTCCAGTGATGGTAAAGTCAAATATTTGCTTTACGCATGTTTGCATGAGTAAATTATGACTACACGTGACAGATAAGTTGCACAATACATTTTAATGGTGTGCTATGAGGTTTACATTGTGCTGTGGCTCAAACAGATGTAGACAATAGTAAATTGTATAAAAACAAAGACAATCTAATAACGGTTTATGACCCACACAGGCTAATTCAATCAAAACGAGCTTTGGGTCCAGAAGCAGCCTGTTTCAAATGTGATTTCAGACATAAAATGTCTTTGTGAAGGACCCAAATCCATCATCAAACCTGCACGTGTGTGTGTGTGTGTGTGTGTGTGTGTGTGTGTGTAATGTCTATGATGCTGTAATGCAGCTAATTGTCATTTAGCCCGTGCTAACCCTGATCTCCTGAGGACAAAGCGTGCATGCCTTTCCAAAGGTTTAGCTGACCTAGTCTCTAAACATTATAGTTTGGTTGGATGCTTTTCAACACATGGGCGAGAGACAGAGAGAGAGAGACACAGAGACAGAAAGAGGGATAAACAACTTCACTGACTTTTGCACTGAGTGGATCTGGCTTCGGCTGGATGGCAGCTATGATGTCACTTTGGCCTACAGGATTTACACACACTCATCCAAGCCCACACACACACACAGCTTCCTCTTGGACAGCAATATAATCAAGTTTGGTTTACCTCCGCCAAGGCACGCCTAGCTAATAAAGTAATCTGCTATCTATTCCATTTTTTCATTTATTCATTTTGCAAAATAATAAACAAGATCCATGTACACTATGTCTGTTCAAAAGGGAGTGGGAAGAAGAAAGACTTCATGAATCCCACACCCATTTCTTAATCAGTTTGGACTTCTAGAAATACACAATACGTACTAAACAGAATAGGAAAAAACCTGACTAAATAATAATCAGTAACTTTACAATACAATGCAAAATACCAATAATAGTAATTCAATTCAATTCAATTTGCATGTAAAGACAACACGAGCCATAGATGTAATCAGCCTATTAGTTGCATTAAGCCCCGCCCCCATCCTCACTGTACTGTGACCAGACATTTATGAAGTGATTTAAAACTCTGAACACTTTGGCATTGCTTTTGAATCCAGGCTGTTCCATAATTTCACCCAACATACAGACGGACAAAAACTCTTCCTGGTTCGTCCAATCTTGGGTACTATAATGCGCTGATGTTGCAAATGCTGCTCCCTTTGACAATAAACCTGAAAGTGAAACTTTTTCTTGGCAGAATATGCACCCTTTAAATTCATTTTCCCTCTCACAGAAAAAAAAATAAAAAATACGACAGTGAATAATCGAAATGCCTTACGGAGGAGTGGAAAGTTTAAGGAGGGAAATGGAAGCGCAACATGTCCAGAGTCAGTAGTGATGAATGATGACAGTGTGTTCATTAGGCAAACATAATGCTACGCCTGATACTATATTTTAATTCAAGCAGTTTTAAACATTCCCACTTCCCTTCAAGGGAATCACAATATTAACCTTTCAGTGCAGCCGCTGCTACACCTGTTTTTCAGGTCCAGCACACAAATCAACCTGCAGCATTATCGCTGTCACTGTCACTGTCAGCACTTTGTTCATCCCAAGGGAAAAAATGCACGCTGCTTAAAAATAAATGATGCACTCCCATCTCCCCATCTAAGGCAGGGGTTCTCAACCTTGGGGTCAGGACACTGACACTGGGAGGGGGTTGCCAAATGCCTTTAAGAAACTAAATTATTTTTTTCCAAAAAATGTCCGCCCATTTTTTGTTATTTTTTACAATGTTTCTGCAACTACACCAAACTTGTCATATTTTAACCGGTTTTCATCACTTTTTCTTGCCATATTTTTGCTTCTTTTAAAGCATTTTTTCTACATTACTCCCATTTATGCCACATCTCCATCAAATTTCAATGCCTTTTCTGCACATTTTCTGCATATGTTGACCCATTATTGGCACTTTGAACCTCTTTTCACTATATTTGCCAATTTAACCCCATTCATGCACATTATTTGCCAGTTTAAACCAATTGTTGCAATATTTTTACCAGTTTTTCTGTCCATTTTTGGTCACTCTAATTTACACCTTTTAACCAATTTCTGTGGTTTTTAAAATCCCATTTCGCCACCTTTCCCACCATTTTTGGTCACTTTTAACCCATTTAAAACAAGGATTTACATCTTTAAGATGACTATAACACTATGGCACAAATAATAACAATAAACTTCCTGGATAACAGTGGATATTATTCAGATAAATAAATAAATGTGGTTATTATCACAGATTTTGCTGACTTTATCGATGGGCCCCATGGGGTATGACCAAGTTTCAGTGTTTCAATCTTTTTTCCTTCTCTCTATGAATCCCATTTTAAAGCAAGCTTTCAGCTATTCTACGATTAAAATCAATCTGCCAGCTTCTCTCACTCATCTGGGGGTCTTCTGTCTGCACCTCCACCAGGAAATTTAATGAAGGAAGTCCACTGGGAATAAAACCTCTTTAACCAGTTTCACCTCATCAGTGATGCATGAAGCTACTAAAGCGCCCTGCAGATAATTCCTCTGTGTTAAAGCCACATCTGTCCTTTGCTCTGTTTTCACTAAAGTATTTTACTCTTCCTGCCATAAACTGCTCAATAATTACAATTCGTCAATATTGACGCAGCATGTCTTTTACTATGCAGGAAAAGTACACTAGTTTGTTTCATTTGTTTCATTCATGCATGGTGGCAACATGAGTATAAATGCTCATTTTATGAGTTATATACAAGTATTATAAACTGTCCCGAATCCCCTTCTTGATCAACAATTGTTGATAATGGATGTGTTTCAGCAGTGATTCTATAACGATGGCGATATATTATATAAATGTCAATATTTTTAAGTCAAATGAAGTCAGACTAGAGAAACAATTCTGGGTTAAATTTGCTGATGCAAAATGTCACACAGGCACAATTACTAACAAAACAGCTGCACAACATGTGCCACTTTTGGCATTTTTCTCCTCTAAGGGACAGGACGTGTGAGTGAGTTCTGTAGTGTGGCTTGTTTAGGGGAAGGTCTGGGTTAGGACACACTCAGAAATCCATCTAACTGTGCTTTTCATGCTGTTCTGAGAAGTAGAGAAAGCAGCGACTCCTAAAACAAGTATTTTAATACAAAAAAAGCGATACTGTAATTGTCTGTATCCCCAAAATAAAAAACTTAATATATCTTGAATCTCTGTATTTTGCCCAGCCCTAGTTGATAATATCATCCATCTGTACAAAATTCCTAAAGTGATGTCAGACTGATGTGTCATGCTGCTTCCCACCCAAAGCATGAGCAGACTGAGATTTCTCTCACTGCCAGAAGGAAATACCATAAAACTCATCTAAATGCAAGCACTAGTTTTCTTTTCTTTTAACTCTCATTTACTAAACTGATCCACAGCCATTAGTTGAACATACACTAACGCACAGGCACAGGTTTCTCCATCCTCCCAGCAGGCAGAACTAGTGCATGTTTCTCATCCTATGGTTTTTGTTTACGTGTGTCGCTGAAGGCTCACACAGACTGTTGACATTAATCTGACCTTGATTCCCTAAACCTCTGGTGCAGATCTGTCGTTTGTTCGGCAGTCGATGCTCTCGAGAGTCGATTCTTGAACTTCAGATCATGTGCCTTACAGCAGTGGTTCCCAATATATATATATATATATATATATATATATATATATATTGTCCTGCGTACCCCCTCATGTGTCCCCCCTCTTCATTTCATAAGTACCTTCGCAATAATTTCCTATGCTTTTTTATTTTCATTTGTGCAACAGATGCTCTTCTAAACCTCTAAATGTGTCTTGAACATTGGTTCCCCATAAGGCCTAATCTACAAATTCAAAACAATTTCAAGTGCAATTTTCTTTTTTTTTTTTTTAAATTACCAATGCAAATTTTATGTAATTACTTCAATAGTAAGTAAATGCAGCCTCCGATGTAAATGTGGATAATTATTGTCTCCTATTGTCAAAAGTGTGATAAAATGGCAGCTAAAGTATATATATAAAGTATGTATATATTGAGCAATACTACTGTTAGTTTGTGGTTAATTTATCCAACAAAAAAAAAATAGCCTAATAAGTAACTAGGAACATTTCCCTATTATTTTTAAATTAATTGTGCATCATGCGGCCCTCGCTTTAATTTTGAAGTACATGCACAAAATTAATTAAAAACACATACAAAAAAAGAAATATAAACCAGACAACATAAATACACAAAATGACTCTGAAAAACGCTACGGCAACAACAAGAAAAATTATACAGTTACAAAACGACACAAAAAAAAAAAAAACACAAATTGGCACATAATAAACAAAACAACAAATACGCTAAATTACTTTAACACAAAAAACATGACAGTAAAAACACACAAGACAACAACAAAAAAGCACAAAATGAGAAAAAAAATCCACAAAACAACCACAAAAAAAAAATTAACAATAAAATCACACCAAAAACATATGAAATGACAATACAAACTTATTGTTCTTTCCTGTATTAATGCTCAGATTGGTCATTATTCTAAATGCTGACGTGAATGTTAACGTGGCCCTCAGATCAGAAAATCCCTTTTTTGTGGCCAAAAAGTTGCCCACCTTTGTTCTAGGGGTATACGTACCCCTGTTTGGGAAGCACTGCTTTACAGCTTGTCTCACTTAGGGCTGGACGATATATCGAGATTCAAGATATATCAAGTTTTCTATTTTGGTGATACAGAAAATTACAATATCGCCTTTATCAATATATCGGTGTATATTTTTATAGCTTGTTTTGTTTTAAGGCAAGGGAAATATATTTGTATAGCGCATTTCATATACAAGGCAACTCAATGTGCTTTACATGATCAAAAGGTGCAACAGAAAACATTCAACAGCTTAAAATCTATAAGAACATCATTTAAAATCATCAGTAAAATCATTTAAAATCATCAACAAACACATTACATCAAAATCTCCCTCTAAATCATACACAGTAGAGAGCATTTAACTTTGATTTAAAAATGTTCACATGTGATGCTGACTTCAGCTCTGTTGCAGTTTGTTCCACTTCTTTGCAGCATAACAACTAAAAGCAGCCTCACCATGTTTACTGTGAGCTCTGGGCTCCACTATCTGACCTGTGTCCATAGATCTGAGAGACCTGCTGGGTTCATACCTGACTAACATCTCACTGATGGATTCTGGACAGAAACCCATTCACAGATTTATACACCAGCAGCAGAACTTTAAAGTCTATTCTGAGACTGACTGGGAGCCAGTGTAAAGACTTTATGTGTTCTGACCTCTTTGTTCTGGTTGTTCTTGTTTTAGGAATCTCTGCTTTCACTACCTCTCAGAACTGCATTAAAAGCACAGTTAGATGGATTTCTGAGGGCGTCCTAACCCTGACCTTCCCCTAAACAAGCCACACTACAGAACTCACTCACACGTGCTGTCCCTTAGAGGAGAAAATACAAAAAATTGGCACTGGTTAGTATTAAATGTGCCTGTGTGACATTTTGCATCAGCAAATCTAACCCTAGTCAGATTTTATTTGAATTAAAAATATCAAGATTTATATCATTTATCGCCATTTTAAGAAAAAAATATTGAGATATAGAGTTGTGGTCTATATTGCCCAGCCCTAGTCTGACTCTCATAATCAGACATAAACATTAGAGACTTGGTGTTACATGTCAACTCCAGATGAAGCAACACACACAGCTGAGGGAACAGAGTGTGTGTGACAGAGGAAGGATGGGTTTGTTTTTACCGTTGCAGAACTGCAGCAGGGACGAGGTGTCGTATAAGCTGCTGTAGCTGGAAAAACCGTCCTCCATTCTGTCAACCTCCTCTCCTCTCCTCTCCTCTGCGCCTTCTCCTTCTCTCCTCTCTGCTGACTCCCTTCCGTTAGTTTATTGTTGACTTGGCATCCAAGGTTCTCCCTTACATTCACTCAGTACGGGTCAGGCTCCCTGGGTGAGTCACCATGGCAACCCATTCACTTTGATTATGTCATGTGAACTCCTCGTTCTGCCTCTTCTTACAAAAAAAAGTTTGAAGCTACAGTGTCGTTAGGTGATGGTTTGCTCCTTTTTGTCTTCTCCTCCTGGCTCCTTGTTTTCCCTTCTCTTCTTCTCCTCCTGACAGCTGTGCTGGTCTCCACCCGAAAAACAGCTTGGAGAAGGTTTGAGCTGACAGGGTAAAGTCCAGTTCTGGCTAAGACACTTACTGTGTGTGTGTGTGTGTGTGTGTGTGTGTGAGTGTTTAGATAATGCGTGGGACAGCCCAGCCTCTCCCTGTCACACAGTGTGGACGAGTCACAGTGAAGAGGGGGCTGGGCTTCTCAGACAGAGCCTCCGCCTCTTCCTCTGATGGAGAGGAGGAGGAAGAGAAGAGGAGAAAAGTGCAAAAGAAAGAGGAGAAAATAGAAATTGCAGTGAATTACAGAAAAAAAAAATAAAAAAAGACAGGAGGACGATGTGACAAAATAAAGACAAATTGCGAAGACATGGACAGGCTAGAACCTCTCATTTCTGAATCCAAGTCCCCCCTTTGTCTGACTACTGTACAACATCTGGCTCTGAATATTGTGAGAAAATAAAAATAAAAACTATAGAGCAGCATATACATTTTAAATAATCTCATTTTGTAAATGAGTGAAATGAAACAGTATTTAGTGACTCCTGAATAAATTAATTTAAGCCATTTATCTTTCAAAATATTCAGCTGTTTGATGGCTAACGCAAGGCTAATGCTAATGCTAGGCAAATACTAATGCTAGGCTAATGTTAGCTAATGGTATTGCTAGGCAAATGCTAATGCTAGGCTAATGTTGGCTAACTGTATTGCTAGACAGATGCTAATGCTCAGCTAATGGTAGCTAATTGTATTGCTAGGCAAATGTTAATGCTAGGCTAATGATAGCTAATCGTATTGCTAGGCAAATGCTAATGCTGGGCTAATGTTAGTTAACGGTATTGCTAGGTTAATGGTAGGTTAATTTTAGCTAATGGTATTGCTAGATTAATGCTAGGCTAGTGTTAATACTATGCTAATGCTAGTGCTAGGGAATACTAGTAAATGATAATGCTAGCTAATGAAATTGCTAGGTTAATGCTAGGCTAATGCTAGGCAACTATTCATGTCAGGTTAATGCTCATTCTAGGCTAATGCTAGTAAATGTTAATGTCAGGCTAATGCTAGTAAAGGCTAATGCTAATGTTAACTGATGCTAGCAAGTGCTAATGCTAGCTAGTGCTAATGCTAGTTTAATATTAGGCTAATGTTAATGCTGGGTTAATGCTAATGCTAGCTAATGCTAGGCTAATCCTGATTTTAGGCTAATGCAGTGTTTAATGATGCGGGCCAGTACCTACATCCTCAGGAAATGCAAATATTCTAGCTATGATTGTCATTTATGACTAAAAATAAACAATACCAAACCCCATATTTGTAATACTTTAATGTATTAATTGACCCTCTATCCCCCCTGTAGTGCCACTGAGTAACCCTAGTAATACACGTACCCCCATTTGAGGAACCCTGCTCTATGGAGTCACTCGGGGACACTACATAAAAACCGAGTTCTGCTGCCTCAGGAGCTCTGCTGTGGCTAAACATGATTATCATTATTCCCTTTTCTGACTCTTATCTGGCCCGTTACAGACAGTAGAGAGACCGGGGGATTCTTAAAACAAGGACGAGAAGGGGAGAGAGTGAAGGGAGGACTTTAGGCCTGAGAGGAGAGACAGAGATGGGGGTGTAGGAGAAAAGGACGCAGAGTGCTGGAGGAGGCGTGCAGAGAGAAGGCCCAAATTAGAAAGTGATCACAGAGGAGTTTACAATGGGAAATCAGGATACAGAGAACTGAAGGGGGAAATTGGCTTCAGTTTCATTCCGAATAGGGGGTTATGTGCATAAGAAAAGGGGAGTGCCTGGTTGCATTATTTATAAATCCAGCTCGCGGGGGGAAAAATAAAAAAGCACAAAGAATCCAGAGCCTGAACCTGGAATCACATCAGAGACAATAAAAGAATCCAAGAAGAAGAAAGTGGAGAAAAAAGAAAACAACCAATACAATATCTGCTTTACTTCAGCTGCTGTTACACTATTGTCTCTTTTTCTTATTATAAATCATATTGATTCATGACAGCACTTTGCTGCATTTACTAAGGGTTTTTTTTCCAGTCTATTCTAAATTATTGATTGAGTTGCCATCGTTTTGAACGAAAGTGTCTGCTAACGGAAATTGGAGAATTGGAGATGGTTTCAATAGATTTGACCTTTTAAAATATCATTAAAAAAAATCTAAACCACTGTTAAATAGTTGATTAGATTATGGTTCAATGGCTTATTTTCAAAAGGAAACTCTGCACTTTGCTGAACCAATTACAGAGTAAGAAACAGAATTATGCAGGGAAATAAGCCTTAATTAATTTGTGAAAGTTGCTGCTCCGTTCTGCAATTTTTTTTTCTATGCAAGCAAACCAATGTTGTCATGTTTTAAATCTAACATTATCCAATCCTTTGTGTTTGACACTAGGGATTTTGATCCATGTCTGAAGCCATCCAGATTATTGTAAATCTCATTGTAAATGTGATTTAGGGTCTAGATTAGGGACAGGTCTGATGTTTTTGTACGTGTCTGGCTCTCTGTGCAAATGCTCCCGTGAGACGGCACAGCTAAAACTAGGGTATCTCAGCTCCTAAATCCTCCCCCATGGTGTTGTAAAACCCCTCGTAGCACACAGCCAGTGGCAGGTGGTGGTGGGGTTGCTTCTCAATGGTTTCCACCTTGGAAAACCAGTGAATCCTTCATAGGATTAACACTATAGTGTTACACAGGATTGGAAGCAAATCCTACTTTCAAAGTACAGCAAATAATATATTCACACTTATAAACACCATGAGGCATTACATTTCTTTGTTTATTATGTTATCTGATAAGAATACCCAACAATATAAACAATAATGCTATGTCAGAAATGTGAATAATTTGTGCTCAACCCTGATATATGCTGTACTCATCATGTACTTCCTCTTCAACCCTTTCACAACAAAAGCCCTGGATAAGCTAAAAACTTGTAATCAACAAAGAACTTCAACCCTTGTTTACTTTATTAAATACGTTGGATTTAAAAATAAAATAAATATTCTACTAATTTCCATTATGATTATTAGTAAGCCCATTGTTAACGGACACCTACTTACTCACACAGGAAGTTGTGCCCATAATCTACTAGGGATGTGTATTGCCTGGCATCTGGCGATACCATTCGTATCTCGATACATAGATCACGATATACGATGTGATCTATCCCGATATTAAAGTATAAGGCAATTATTGCAATTTTTTTTAATACATGACTTAAAAAAACAACTGATCTGTAAATGTGTACACCTTCATGAGAACATTATGTATGAAATATATTTTATTGGCATATTTTACACTCAAAACAATGGCTTTAACATGCCATGTGCCAAAAAATTAAAATAAAATAACATACAATCTGCCTGTGGCTTTTAAACCAACTTTACTGCAACTTAACTGAGGTATATGCGTAGAACAACAAATAAATGCAGAAAGTTAGTACTTTCTTTTTAGATTTTATTGAAAAACATGGTCAACATGCCCAGGTTTCAGCACTTCTTTGTGCAGTTACAATGTCTCCTGCAGTGGAAAAGACTTTTCTGGTTAAATAAAGGTTAAACAAAACCAAAAAAAAACCGACATGGCTGCATTTTGAATCGATCAGAGAATTGCGTGACGTAACAACGCGATATATCGAAAATCAATATTTCTTCTCAGAATCTTTTTTTTCTTTTTACCATGTCTGCACATACAGTATGTGGTCATTGGTTAACAGTACATGGAACTAAACATAACAACCCTGGATCAACCTGTCACTGTGAATGTTCATGGACATAATATTTTCATTTAAATGTTCACCTGCACTACTCATCAATGCACTACTGCACTATTATCTTATTATTATTATTGTATTTTTATTTTATTTCGTTATTATTATTATTATTATTATTATTATTATTATTATTATTATTATTATCTTGTTATTTTATTTAGTTTGCACATATTAGTCTAACTACTCTTATATTTATGTTTATACTTCTTTTTTTATCTATTTTTCTTTATTCTAGTTGATTATTAATATTTAATGTTACACTATCTGAGAGAGCACAGGTCACCAAGACAAATTCCTCGTGTGTATTCATACAATCTTGGTCAATAAAGTTGATTCTGATTCTGATTCTGATGTTGTGTCATGTACGTTCATGTGCAGTTGAAATAATTGTCAGACTGATTGATTAACTTGTGATTACTCATATTGTTTTTAAAGAAGTGTATGATCGAGCTGTTTTTCTTTGGATTATGAAAATAAGGAAGTTAAAACAGTCATAATCGTTACTGTCGAAACGCAAATTCGAATGGCAGTATAAATCAAATGGTAAATGAAGTATTGTGATTAAAATCAAGTCGGGACTAAAGCATATACTGTATCGTCCCAGCCCTAGTTTTCAGCATTGATTCTCAGTCGAACTCAGGCTTCTTTACGTTGCGGCACTATTTTTATTTATTTTTTATGAAAAGATGATCAGTCAGACTTATCAGAGCTTTTCAGAGCATTTCCAGGATAATTCACAATGGAAAGCAGAGGCGAGGTGGAAACAAGGTCAATCCTCTGATCCAGTCGCCATCTGTGGACCTGTCCTGGTTATTGGTCTGCTTTGTGCTTCACACCACAGAGTAATCCAACATGGGATCCTAATATTCATATCACAACTGAATGTAAAGAAAGACCTTAAACACAAATAAACCCTGCTCAATGAAAGAGAATGATTGCCAAAAAACAAGCTTTAACATTTCTACATTAACAGGAGGATTAAATATATATACAGTATGTGTCCGAATATTAGCCTCGGTCCTTTGATGTTACTGGAATAAACCGGTCCAGGGTTGATTTCTCTTGTGACTTAAAATAAAATAGTTTACTAGTTTACATGTACCAGGATTCTTCAAATTCTTCAAAAAAATAAAAGATATGGACTATGCTGGATTAAAAACCCTGTCTTATTATTGAAGGAAGGGACATTTGTTTTATTTTATTAAGTACATTTAATAGCATGTACTTTTTTTACTTTTACTCAAGTAAGACTAATACTTTTGCCACCTCTGCCAGTCCATCACTGTGTTATTACACAGAGACAATGAAAAACAGGTACACCAACACGTTATGTACGTTCAGCTGTCATTTCACAGGCCTAATATGCTTCGTCTTGGAAATAAAGTGGGAATAAAACTGATTTAAACCCTCCAAACTATATGAGAGAATATTTAAGAACAGATTCCAGATTCTTCAGATTTCCACCAACTTATCACCAACGTGCTTTTTAAAATCAACAGTAACCGATAATGTTAAAATCACACTACACCAGGATAAAGTGTACACTGTAACACTGTTATCGCCCAGATTATTCAACGTTTTAGGCACACGGAACTTTGTTGCTTTGTTTAAGCCACGTCATTCGTCAAGCTCTGTTTCTCATTTCATTGTTATTCCTGTTGGGCTAGCATGACTTGTTAAGAATGATTTTTATCTACAAAAAGTGACGATGTTTAGATACGCTTCACTTCCATGTCAAGAGTCACACGTAAAATGTCATGAAGACAAAGTGGAGAGCCTGTGAATATGCAGTATATATGTAGCTTTTTAAAAGATAAACAACAAAAGGAAAAAGATTTTGAGCCATAAAACCTTCATCTTTCAACTTTGACATGGTAATATCGTGATCACGATTTTGGTTGCTATGATTAAATTAATCTGATCGTCTGCAACATTTACATTTAAAATACGAGCTTTGCACTTTGTAATAATGTATCTATTTCGTTAGCCTTTGGTACATTTTAAATTCTTGGTTTAATTCTTTAAAACATGTTTTTAGTATAATTAATTTTGCACTGTAAACTGTACAAATATTGTTTGTTTAAAAGAAGTGTAATAAAAACAGATTTTTTTTGTGGTTATAATCATATCAATCATTTTGGCCATAATCGTGCAGCTCTAATGTAATGTAATATTAAAGGTATTTAATATCTAATACAAATTCATTATGAATGAGCTTAGTTGTAAAGGATAAAAAAAAAAAATTCTCTATAGCTCTAAAACGTCAGTTTTGACAAGTGTGTCACAACATATTAACCTCTAGCACAGCTTTGAAAGCATGTCAGCAACATCAACCAATGTTACATTCATTGAACATTATACTCCGACACTAATTATATGTGAACTGACATTTTTCTGTGAACAGAGAAGTTATAATAAAATAAAATATACCTACTGTTTGAAGCTTATGCTATGGCAGAATGTGTAAATGTGACCTCATTTCCAGCAGAGTGAAAACACTCCGTTTGACGGGTCTTTCTAATCTCATGGCAACAAAGACTGCATGTAAAACTACTGCATGATACATTCTGTTTGAGCAAAAAACCCCTGGAAATGGGCATCTAATGTCAGTGAGAATAACCAAGGTTATGTGATGAAAGCAAACAGCAGCTGCACACTACTGCAGCAGCAGCGGGGCCAAATTTATGCTATGATTCAGAGAATGTGGGTCACACCACTTGTGTTTTAATGCAGTCCTACAGTCATGTCTATAATTTACCCGCTCTGTCTGAAATGAATAACGCCAGCAATGAGAGTGTAGGGATGTAACGATTCACTCAACTCCCGATACGGTTCGATTCACGATACTGGGTTCAGGATACGACTCTCACGATTTATTTTACAAAATGGGAATGTAGACAAATATTCCTTTATTTTTGGGGTAAAAAAAAACTAGAAAATACTGTTCAAACTATTCAAAACAATGCAATTTAACTAAAAATAAATCTTGAATGAAATAAATAAAGTAATAATACAAATGAAGAAGAAGCCTATTAATTTATATTCTGGTTCTATAGCAAACAATGCAAAACTACATAAAAGTTCCTTTTCTTTTTAAAAGTGCAACTGAAAATGTATTTTGTGCCTTAACAATTGGACTTAAAAAAAAAAAAAAAAACAGTCTGCACTGTATTTACGTCAGATATTTGTTTGAACCAGCAGAGGGCACTGGTAACCCAGTGGTCGGTTGGCATGCAGATATCCTTGCAGTGAAGAAGAGAAGCTATGCTAGCAGACAGAGCTAATAGAAAAACCTGACATTTACAGATATTCACGTAATATTACAGATATTCTTTCGGTGCTAAAGGGGTAAAGAATCATTTATGAACATGTTTAAGAGTAGAAGGCGGCCAGAAAGAAAGTAGTAGCAGATCCCGCCCGCTGCCTCCGCTTTTAGACGAGAAGGATAAATATATAGCGCCCTCTGCTGTTTAAAAAAAGTACTGCGATTCAATTTTCAGAGCATCGATGTGAACCGTGATACCTATGAATCAATTTTTAACTGCCTTACGATTAATCGTTACATCCCTACTCAGGGGTGTCAAACTAATTTCAGTTTAGGGGCTAAATACGGAGCAGCTTCATCTCAAGTGGGCCACAGATTTCGAACAAGAAAACGAGTAATTTCAACATTATTGTGCCCTAGTTTGCACTTAAAATACTAAATATGTAAGAAACTGGGCTGTATACCCGGTGCATACCAAATACTGGTATATATTTTTGTTATGATATGAATTCTTAATATACCGCCGTACCGGTATATTTGATTACACAACTTTCGGAATGCTACACTGCACCGCGTTGCAGACCGGACCCTTCACAATGTTGCACTTCTAAATATGAAGGTAAGCAGTAGCGCTCTGGTGTTGGTTGCGGTGTAAATCCTACATGTAATTGAATAAGAAAGACACAATTGAAAGCTCTGAAGCTGCATGTGAGCATGTGCCTGTGTCCGCATGCCTCTGCTACAGGAGAACAACACTCACGGACACGGAGGCACAGTTAGCTTAGCATGTCGGCAGTAATACACAAAAAAAGAGGGCAAAGGATCGCAATTTGTAATTCCTATAACGTGGAAATAAGTCCTGGTAGAGCTGCAAACAAAACGCTAGCTTATTCACCATAGGAAACCACCACACCACTGAGTATGCAGCATTTAAAGCTAGAAATCAAGCGAAAGCTAAAGCTAAGCTAGCGGGGCAAAAAGTTGTTGTTGTAAACGTGTTTACTACTACTCATGACAATAAAATAAACCATCCTAAGTCTATCTACTGCAGTAATTCCTCTCTCAACCGGTAGAAAATGCTGTGAATACCTGATTATGGATGAAAAAAAAAAAACATCATATACCGTGAAACCGTTCGAATTTTGAAAAATGCCGTTGTGACGGTGCAAGCCCGTCCCTAAGCGTACGTTACGGCAAAGCACTAAAAATGTATATCCTGGCTATGCCATCATTTATTTAATCAAGAACCACGTCACAGCCGTCATATACATTTTTGGTCATACCGCCCAGCCCTATACTCAAGTATAAATACTTAAATAAAAAATAACTCTGGTTAAAGTAAAAGTGTTGTAGTTGCGCCCTTATTTGAGTAAAAGTTATATTGGTATGTGTCAATGATCCGGTACCACCAACCGTCGTAATATTTGACTCGCAATTAAATTAGAAAACGACTGGTTTTTTTCTTGTGGTGCCCCACTGGGCCCCAAATAGAAAATCGAGCTGCGAGCGTCGATGCGTACACATCCATAGATTATATCGACCAAATTTCAGCCCGATCCGTTCACGAATAACAAAAGATTAACGATTTTAACTCGTGTACACAACAACAAGAAGAACAAGAAGCAGATCAAAGTGAGTGGCGTTTTGAGTCCGGTAGCCCGGCCTAAAAATAAATACTCAAGTAAAGTACAGATATCATTAAAAAACTACTTACTTGTGACCTCTGAAACCAACAATATCCAAGCAATAAGTGACAGATATCAGTCCCAACAAGGCCTTCACTTTAAAGTTCCTAGATTTTGTGACCATTTTCTATTAATATAAGGGAAATATTATGTGATAATTTGAGGGAAATTGAAGCATTTGTATGAATTTAAATTTTTTTTTCGACAATTTACCATTAAAAATGACTGCCATCATGTGATATAAGTACTTGGAAAACTATGAGCCCCTGCAAATATTGTTGAGTTTCATTAACACAATGATTTATGTTTTCTCAGTCATTTTTACTTTCTCCTGCAGGCCGAATTGGATGCTCCAAAGGGCCGGATTTGGCCCCCGGGCCGTGAGTTTGACACACGCGTTAACTCATTACTCAGCACTGATGCTGCTACTGTATTCTAAGTGTTGCAGGGTTGGGGGACAGCCAGAGGAGGCACGTGAGAGAAGGAAGGAGAGAATCTGCTGTTGGACTGTAAATAGCTTCTAATCCTGCAGAGACAGACCAGAGCTACCGTGCTAATGCTAAACCTCAGCTGCTCTTTCCACACACCAAATCCAACACAATCAAACATCACAGCCCCAAATTGTATTGCAAACAGTGGGATTTAATATCTACAGTGCGAAATAATCACTTTTTGTATAGTATTTCTCATTCATTTTTTTCCTTATTTAACATACTGTGTCGAAAATATGGGGAAATAATTATAACACTGTACTACATCCTATTATATCCATGTTACAAACAAAAAAAGCAATAAGATTAGTTCATACAGCAGGGTATAGAGACAATACAAACCAAACACATTATTTATACAGTCAAGACTACTTACATTTTATGATATTGTTGCATTTCAGACCATCAAAGTTATGTTCAAAGCACACAATTACTTACTACCAGTTATTAATCAAAAATGTTTCACTTATCAACAAGAATGTTATGATCTCAGAGGTCAGATTAACTTTAAAAAAACTAAAATAAGAACATTAAATAAGGAGGATCTGAAGTTAGTGATGAAACATTCATACATTTAAAGCAATATACAGACAAAATGTGCATTCAACTACAGTACAACATGGAAGAATGTACATAAGGAATATCATAATGTAAGGTATAATGATTGTTGTGATGTATTTTCCAATGATGCAATATTGTCTTAGATAAAATGAAAGTCTTTTTTTTTCTTTCATTATTTGGAGAGTTCTGAGTGAGAATGGAGGGGATTAAGAGGTTGTACTTCTTACTGTACATCTTCGTTATGAACCTATGAATCTGATTCATTCAGGAAATTAATTATACGATGTAGCATTTTGAAACATGTGCATGTCATAGATGGCCACTATGTCACTTAATATACATAATTGTGCACACGCTTCAAGCGGAGAGAAATTCAATGTGTTGGTTACAGGGATTGACTAAATAAGCTCAATTTGAACAGTTAGAATTTGTTATAATGGGTTCAAAGTGCGAACTGTCTCATTCAGTCATGGGGAACTGGCCGCCCAGGGGCCACAAGCTGCCCTCAGGCTAATTTTGTTTGGCCATAAAACTAAATGCACAAAATGACTCCAAAAACACACAAAATGACAACAAAAAACTTAGAAAATAAGAGAAAAATATTCAAAATGACAGCAAAAGACACAAAATGACAACAAAAAATGAACAAAATGAGAGAAAAATATTCAAAATGAGAGAAAAAAATACAAAATGACTTAAAAAGACAAGCGCATTGAGATGACTGTTGTAATTTGCACTATATAAATAAAGTTGAGTTGAGTTAATTCAGATTTAAGTTTAATTCAGAATTAAATTAGCATTAGGAATTAAGTGTTTACATGGCCAGTTTAAAAAGGAATTCACTTTTATTCTGCTTTAAAGAGGAATTAAAGCTCCCATGTAAATGTGGGAATTGAGATTGTATGCATAAGGAAAATAGGATTGGATTTGATATAGAAAAAGCTTTAAGGAACTGACATGAACAGATTGGTTTGCAGGAGGAAAATAAACACTTAAGGAGTGGAAATGGAAAGTGAATGTGAGAATCTTGTGCCATATAAAATACATATTGGGAGATACAACTTGAGCCTTCACTTCAGACATTTCCACACAATCTGCAGTGATTTCTTTACATGTAATCTATATGTTAATAAGGAACACAGATGACTGGATCGCTTCAGTTTACTATAACGTGCATATAAAATGCATATATCCAGCAAATAGCCACGTAGCGCTCAGTATGCATTCATCATCTAATGGTGCTGCAGGAATTATCCATTCTTCTAAAAGTAGAGCAATCTAAAAAAAAAAGCCACCTCAGTGACACCAGGCGTATCCAACAGGGCTGTGTGTACCAAAATGTGCACGGTTGTGTTTTCTTAAGCACCGACAACATTAATCACATCTGACTTGGATGGTGTAACATCCATATATACTCCACCCTTCCCCCATTTCCTGAACAACCATGAACTCTCCTGTTCTACTTTCTCTCTGTGCATCATCACCTTCTAACAGACAGATGTGTGTGTGTGTGTGTGTGTGTGTGTGTGTGTGTGTGTGTGTGTGTGTGTGTGTGTGTGTGTGTGTGTGTGTGTGTGTGTGTGTGTGTAGTGCTGAGTGTGCTGAACCCAACATGACAAATTAACATTTTAGCCTGAAACCAGAGGAGTAGATTTAATATCAGTGAAGCTTTGTGTTCTCAGATTAAGGACACACGCGGAGGTCTGATGTCAGCATGCCAGTCGTGACACCCTCCTCATCTGTCATTTGACGCGCACGCACACACGCGCGCACGCACAGCATTGAGAACAGGTGCAGCATGGATGATAACGCTGATCTATCATGTAAGAAACTGTCAGCTCTCATCAATGCTCTCATAAGTCGCCGTTACCTGATACAAAATCCTCCAAATACGTCTCTGTGGAAAACCATCTTTTGCATGCCCCTCCTATTTTCACCTAATCATCATCATCATTAGTGAGGCCAGAGGCAGGAGGCATTCTCACTATGCGTTAATTCCTCCTACATGGTTTGCCCGATTTTGACAAATAAGCTATGAAAAAAATTCAGAAAGTTCCAGAGATGTATTATTATTTATTCAGCTACTACCTTCAACCCATTTTAACCTTTTTCAGCCTTATTGCTATTTTCAGCTAATGCTAGGTTAGTGCTAATGCTGGGTTAATGCAAACGCTAGATTAATGCTAACACTAGGTTAATGCTAACGCTAGGTGCTACGTTAACGATAAGGTTAGGCTGATGCTAATGTTAGGTTTATGTAATGCTAAGCTAATACTAAGTTAATGCTAATGCTAAGCTAATGCTAAGCTAATGCTAGGTTAATGCTATTGCTAGGTTAATGCTAAGGTTCGGCTGATGCTAATGCTAGGTTGATGCTAACACAAAGTTAATGCTAACACTAGGCTAATGCTAATGTCAGGTTGATGTTAATGCTAAGGTAATGCTAACAGTAAGATAATGCTACCGTTAGGCTAATGCTAACGTTAGGTTAATGCTAATGCTAAGCTAATGCAAATTTAGGTTAATGTTATTGCTTGGGTAATGCTAAGGTTAGGCTGATGCTAACACTAGGTTAGTGTTAATGCTAGGTTAATGCTAATGCTAGGAAAATGTTATTGCTAGGATATGCTAATGCTAACCAATATTAATACTAATACTAACACAAATTTATGCTAATGCTAAGCTAATGCAGTGCGATGCAGGCCAGCACCTGGATCCTCACTTGCATTTTCTTCAGAAAATGCAAATATTCTAGTTGCTATTATTATTGGAATTTTTTTTTTACATTTCCTTATTTAAATATTTTTTATCTAATATGTCACCTTACAATAACCTTATGATCTCACATCATATACGCCACATGTGTCAAACTCAAGGCTAGGGGGACAAATCTGGCCCTTTGGAACATCCAATTCAACCCTAAAGAGAAATTGAAATGATAGAAAAAACATGAATTATTGTGTAAATGACCAACTAACTCAGTTGCAGATAGTAAATTTTATCCAAATTCAATGAAACTCCACGGTACTTGCAGGGCTCACAGGTTTCCCATCACAATTTGTAAAAAAAATTCTACAATTTTTCTTACATTATTTTTCCGATTTAAATAAAGATTGGTCACAAAATTAATTACATTTAAAAGAGAAGATCCAGGGACTGATATGTCACTTACTGCTTAAAAAATATTGATGCCTTACATACTTTAAATATTATTTATATGTAGACATTAAAACTAGGGCACATTAATGTTGGCACTGCTCTTTATTTGACCCCTGATATAGGCCATCCCTTCTCATATAATGGCTCGACACTGCCCTCTGCAGGCCGTTTATGGCATTATTTCAGCTATTGTTCTAAATATTAGCAGCTGTGTAAAAGTATGGATGATTTGGGAAAAGGAAAGTTAAAAAAATAAATAAAAAAAAGAAAACTCCTTTTCCTGAGCTTATTTCCAGAAAAAAAAAAGTGTAGATGTTTCACTACTACTTGTATAGGCTACTGCAGAAATGGGCAACCAGGATCCCAGGGGCCACATGAAGGCCCTCAGTCTAATTTTGTGGGCCCCCCAAAGTAAACGACAAAACAAAACGACTCCTAAACAACAACAAAAAAAGAAAAAAAATAGACTACAATAATACACAAAATGACAGAAAAATACAAAAAACGACAACACGAACACACATTATGACACAAAATGATTGAAAAATAGACAAAACAACATTGAATACCAACAAAAACGACTCCATAGGCACAATATGATCACAAAAATGCACAAAATGAATCACAAAACGCACAAGACAACTATAATAATACATAAAATGACAGAACAATATACAAAACGACAACACAAACACACTAAGTCAATATATACAAAAAGACAATAACATTATGCAAAAGGCCACCAAAAACACACAAAGTGAAAAAAAAAATTACAAAATGAATGAAAAAAACCCCTCAAAACAAAAACAAGCACACACAAAATGAGAGAAAAAATATGCAAAATGACAACACTGTATCCTGTGTAAATGCTCAGATTGGTCATTATTTTAAATACTGACATGAATGTTAATAAAGTCACTCTCAGATCAGACAATAAAGTAGCCTACACGTGCATGCAAAACTAACTTCAGGTGTACAGTTGAAAACATTATACTTAGTTTTAACATCAGTGACTTGTGTGATTGGACGGCCTCACAGGGAACAGACGTGTCTTTCTTCATAAAGTGCGGTCAGGCATCACTCAGATTTTCCTCAACACAATTAGGCCAATCTCAGCCTTTCATGTCAAACCTACAACTTCAAAGCTTTCCCATGCTGCTGAGTCATGTTTGGTTTAATAGGAGGAGGGATCATGCATGGATTACATCGAGGAAGGAAGGAATTAGGCAAATAAGATAAAAGTGGAGGAAGGGCCGACATGGAGAAGAGAAGAAAAGAGAAGAGAACGAACCAGAAAAGGAGAAGTTTTTCCATTTGGTTCTTTCTATGGTCCTGTCAGCGAGTTCAAATCATGGCAAAACGTCACAAACACACAAAACATGTTTGATTACGCCCAACGATTAAGTAGGAAACTCAGAAAACATCATTCACAAACTCGTGCATTTTGTTTTGCAAATAAGAAATGTACATATCAAACAAATACAGCATGTTTTATACATACAAAGAAACATGTCAATTACAAGAAGAAAAAAAAACATCCTTCAAGTGAAAAACACGACATTTCTTTGAAAGTTTACTGGCATTTGTGTGTGTCAATCAACAAGACGGATAAATAGTGCCAAAAGTTACGTGACAGATTTTCCATGTTGTAAAATAGTTTTTTTGGACTTGAAGGATATTTTTGTTGTTGTTGTCTATTTATTTCAGACAAACTAAACTAAAATAAATGTAAAAAAAACAACAATAATTTATTTTAAGAGTGCAAACCTCCATTAAGCACCAAATCTCCTCTTACCAGATATTAGCAGTTGTCTGGATCAACTACATATACATATATATATATACAGTATACTGTAAATATATATATATATATATATATATATATATCCCATAAATAATTACACATTAGGTCCAAATGTATGGGCAATTCTATTTTTGTTGTTGTTGAAAAATCGCAATGAAATGCGAAATCCAGATTAAACCTAATTGAGGAAGCAACTCGACATAACTGAGTAAAATTTCATAAAAATCATTACGAACCAAAATGTGAATTTTTTAAATTTCACCAATGATTAGAGATAGAGATTTTTAATTTTTTTACTACATGCTGTATGTAGCGGTGTTTCCATTACCCTTAGAAATGTGCAAAAATCTAAATAGCGCAATAAAAACCGGTGATGGAAACACGTGAGTTTCGAAAAAACACTTAAATATCGCTAAAAGTTTTTACGCTTTCATGACGAGGAAATTAAGACAATTTGTTACTGAAATATGTCGCAAAAGCGCGAGGGAAAAACATTTCGCGCAAATACACGTCACAGAACGTGACGTACCTGGTCACGTGACCACTTTTCTCGGAGAAAACAAGGCGCGGTACGTGTAAACAGAAGAGGAGACTTAGCATTATACTTAAAAATTATTACTGCCACATTAGACGTGAAACAACAAAGGAATGTTGAGCGTTATAAGGAGGTTCTGAGCATCCGTCTTCCTGCAACAAAATCTCGTGGTATGAGATTTCATGGGAGTAACGAGGCTCCAGCCCAAAACAACGTTCAATGGAAACACGTTCAAAGCTCAACTATACTTTATCGACATTTAGAAACATTGCTTTTATTTATTTGCGAAAACCTGTGAAGGAAACCCAGCTTGTATTTGATAGGTACCTTTCTTATTTGCAAAATAAATTGCATTAGTTTATGAATGATATTTGTATTTGTAAACCAACACTGAGTTTGTTTGTGAATAATGGGTGTGAGTAAAAAGGTTTGGTGAGTTTGTGAGATTTTTGGTGTGATTTTAATTTTATATAATCTATAGTTGCTTCTCCCTTCTGCTACAGTACAACAGCACCTATTAAGGCACAATGTTTCATGTTTTTGTTTTTTTTTCTCAATGAGCATTCCTGCTGAGAACATAGTCCCTTATCTTACATGACTGCACTGAATCCAGAGGAATCTTCTTCCAGGTTTTCCATAAAAGGGCTGAACAGACTCAACTCAATGCTTGCTGAAGCTGAATAGTTGCTAAGACTAAACCAGGGTGGGCACAAAAATAAAGAAATAAATAAACAAAATATCAAAGCAAACCACCCCTTTCTATCTGCTCCTTAAAAATAACAGACATGGCACTGAAGTCCAAACACTTTTACAGACATGTATGTCCAGATTAAGTTCATGTAAACATTAGCAAAGACACTGCATGTGTTTCTTACCTAAAGGTTCACCCTGAGAGTCACACATGGCCACAGAGTGGGAGGGTCAGCAAAGTAAGTGTCTTCTTTGTCTTTCTGTCGTCTCTCAGCTTCCTTTACTGGCTTTATTTTAATTTTATTTTTTTCTTAAATGAACTCTCAGAGGTCAGTCTTTCTTTATTTCCCCCTCCAATTTCGCTCCTTCCCAACTGTTCGCCTATTGGCCAGTGGAGATGTCAATCAAACAATCCCGGCTCTGTGATTGGACACTAATTTAGTAATCAGGATCCCTCCCTCGGGTACTATTTCTCTAAGCAGGCTTTATTGGATAGGATATCAGACCTCATACCACAGCACCAAAATAAACCCTTACACAAAATTACACAACATAGTATATATTTTTATTGAATTCATCCTTTATATTTATTATTATTATTATTATTATTATTATTATTATTATTATTATTATTATTATTATTATTATTATTATTATAGTGTTTTTGGTTTGTTTTTGTATTTTTGCACCATCCATCGAGCAAAATTCCTTGTATTGATTAAAAACTCTACTTGGCAATAAAATTAAAATTATTCTTATTTATTTATTTATTTATTTATTTATTTATTTATTCATTTATTTATTTATTTATTTATTTATTCATTCATTTCAAATATTTATTATTATTATTATTATTATTATTATTATTATTATTTTTAACAAGACAACATGCAACAACTTCCTCAGTTATACATCATTGCACATCATTTATAAACTATGAACTAAATACACCACCAAATACAGTTCAAAATCCAAAGCGACATGAAAAAAAGCACACAAAAGGAAAATATAAAATTCAATAAAATACAACAATAAGAACATTGTAAAAGGGGTAATTAGTGTCAAATTATATAATTTTCTTGCATGGACATTTTTAATTTTATCTAGGAATCTATAAAACAATAAAATATTTCATTTTAAAGCAGACCATGACTCGGGGCATTTAGCAAATCTGCATTTGTGTATATAATAATTTGTTATTATAATAAAATTAGAAATTATTACAAAAGTGAGATGCAGACTGGCCTAAAATTGATATCGCACCAGCAAGAAAACAAAAACAAAAGGTATCTGTGGCAGTAGTATTTATTATAACCAACAGAGGGCGGTAATGTCTCATTAAATCTAATTTTCCCTCACTTCAGGAAACTTTTCTTAGCTGTTTTCTGTTAGATGACATTCTAGTAAACTCAGGGTGAGTGACTCAGTCCTAAACACTCCCTTTGGAAAAAAAAAAAAAAAAAATCAATCTCATTTCTTGTAAATTTTCTTTTGGATGCCATAGTCATGACTCATGACATAAGATTCAATGTGTGCAGAATCGAAGGAGTAGAAACATGAAAAAAGCTCAATCTTTGAAGGAGAAACAAAAAGTGCACATGGACACAGATTATATATAAGCAATAACAGCTGAGGTATTTTAACATCAAAGATTCATGTTAAGAAGCCTTTTATAAAAGCAAAGTTTTGGCCACAAACTTCATAAATCTGCTCAGATTAAACCGCTGCCTATTCTCCAGCTACACTAAAGTTCTCCACTTTGACCATAAGTGGGCCACAAATGAGCAAATTCAGGATTAATGTGCCCTGGTTTATACTTCCACATATAAATGATAAAGTATATCAGTCCCTGCAGGATTTTCACTTAAATTTCCCAGATTTGAGGAATTTGGCTACATTTCGTGGAATAATTTGAGGATAATTTGCCAGATTTTGGAAAAAATTAACAGTTCTTTCAACAATTTGAGATGAGAAATGACTGCCGTCATCTGAAACTGAACTCTGCATATTGAATTGAATTTTTGAAGAGAAAAAGTAGAAAAAGAAAGGGAAGAGAGAAAAAAGAAAATAGGAAAGAAAGAAAAAAGAAAAGAGAAGAAAGGGAGAAAAGAGGAAAAAATGAAAAGATGAAGGAAAAAAACAAGAGAAAAAGAAGAAAAAAGAAGAAGAAAAAGAGAAGAGAGAAAGAAAAAATGATGAGAAAAGAGTAAAAAAGGAAGAAGAGAGAAAAAGAAAAAAGAAGATGAAAAAAGGAAAAAGAAACATATGAGAGAAAAAAAAGAAAATAGGAAAGAAAGAGAAACAAAAAGAGAAGAAAAGAAAGGGAGAAAAAATGAAAAAGGAGAAAAGAAGAGAAAAATAAAATAAAATAAGTAAAAAGGAAGAGAAAAAAGAATAACAAAGGGAAAAAAGAAAGAAAAGAGAGAAAAAAGAAAATAGGAAAGAAAGAAAAAAGAATAAAGGGAGAAAAAATAGGGAAAAAAGAGAAAGAAAAAATGAAAAGGAGAAAAATAAGACAATAAAAAATAAATAAAAATAAAAAAAGAGAAGAGAGAAAGAAAAAAGGGAAAAAAAGAAAAGAGGAAAAAAGAAGTATAAAAAAAAGAAAGAAAAAAGTTCTCCAGTAAAACTAGTGCTGTCCGCTGTGCGTCTCTGATTAAACCCTAGGCTCTGCCAAGCGTTTCAAACACTTGATGCTGAATGACTGCAGCTTTTACTCAGCTGACCCTTCGTCACTTGACTGAAAGGATTATCACGAGGGAACGGTTTGCCGTGTGACTAAGTGGGGTCTGACAGTTGACTTGTACGGCAATGTTGGTGTCAGTGAGGTTGGGATTTGGATAACCAGGGCTATCTTGAGATTTGTATTTGGAGAGAACACAGGGGATGAGATGTTGAAGGGGTTTCTGCTTTGTTATCAGCCCTCCAGCCCCTGGGCTCCTCCAACCCCTCTGGCCTCCTTCTCCACAACACCCTGGTTGTCTTTGCAGCGCCACAGCTTTGATGTTTGATCCCTGACTCTTGTTTGTAGAAGAAGCCTGAAGCCCCTTTTGCAAACACAACCTAAACCTTCACCCCACAAGGACCTTTCAACCCTGCGCTCTCTGGCAAACAGAAAGTGGACCAGTCACTGCTGTGAAAGTTTACACTCAACATAAACAGGAGCGGCCATTTTTTTCACTTCACAGTAGTCTAGGTTGAGTTTAAAAGTCGCTCAAAAGGAGTTTTATCAACAATAGACATTTGTGTGGGGCAGGAAACACTTACATGTATTTAGGACGTGCAGGCAGAGACTTGACGAGCAGGATTTGAATGTGTATTGATAATGATCGATAATTCTCCCCAGAACCAACTTTTTATTTTATTTTATGTTTACATATATCGTTATTTCAACTATACATTGACGTGCAGTTGAAATAAATGTCAAACCAACTGCCTTGACTTTTTATGAAGTGCATAATCCAACTTTTGCTATTGGATGAGGAAAATCTGGAAATTAAAATCACAGTAATCATTCATAATAGTTATGAACGTGGTAATATGCGCCACAGTCATGTGCATTCAACTAAATGTACTTGAACTTGTGTTTTTGGATGAGGAAAATAAGCAAATTTAAATTGCGGTAATTGTTACTATGAAATCGCAATACTTAAGGGTCCCATATTATGCTATTTTTCACACATCTCCATTTGTTCTAAGAACCCCAAAAACATAGTATTTGAGGTTTATTTTCCCAAACTCGCCTGTTTTCCAGAGTTTTAGCCTCTGAAAAGTAACTTTCTAAGCAACTCTACACAAATGATTTGTAGCCTACTTATGCATATTCATGAGTGGGCGTGTCTATAGACAGGACACTGACTTCCTCCTCCCCGCACAGTGACGTAGGGCCAGAGGACGACCCGTCCTCCTCCCGCCCACTCTGTAGCTGAGCTCATGCTGCTTTATAAACACAAAGACAGTGCGTGGGGGTGGGGGCGGGGGCGGGGGCGGGGCGTTCCCCGGTACATACATAGACTGTAGAAAATACATACATAGCACTGCCCGAAAGATGCTGAAATGCTCACTTTTGTGGGCGTGTCTGTTTACATGTCAATCACGGCAGAGAGCTTCCTGGAGGCGCGGCTTCTCGAGCTCAATGCCACGTCAAATTCGTCATCAAATTGGGAACGTGTCATCAAATTGGAGTGAGGTGTTTGGGCTCACCCTGCAGTAAGAAAGGAGCAAATCACCCTCTAACTAACGATTGAGGGAATCAATGAAAAAAACACTTTGGGCATGTGTATGAAGCCCATATAACACATTTATCATGTTTAAAGCACAGAAAAGTTGATTTAGCGTAACATGGGCCCTTTAACAAAAGCAATCAGATATCAAAAACGTCCGCAAAGCGATAAATCTACTCTGTGCCAGATATTAGCAGTTATCTGGATCAGTGATCCTTGCACCATGATCATTGTTTGTTAGAAATGTATATCTCCAATAACCATACAGTAGGTCCAAATTTATGGGCACACCCTTTTTTTTTTGGTAACATACGCAATCCAGATCCAGATCCGATCTGAATTAAACTCAGTTAAGGTAACTGAGAAACCAACCTGAGAATAACTTAGTCAAATTTCATGAAGATCGGTCAATTACAAACCAAAGTATGAACTTTTGAAATTTCGCCAATGATAACAAATTGGGATTTTTTCATTTTAATTTTGCCTCCCGAGTGAGGTGTTCAGGGCACGTCCCTGAGGTCCCGAGATAGACCCAGGACACGCTGGAGAGACTCTATGTCTCGGCTGGCCTGGGAACAGGGTTCCTACAGCATTAGTCAAATTACATTTAAGACTTTTAAAGACTTTCTATTGCCATTTGAAAGCTAATTGAAGACAAACTTCACAGTAAACATAATTGGGGGGAAAAACGCCACATCAATTACATAGGGTTCGGGTCATTTTTTCTAGTATCTAGTGCAGATGTGCAACTGGTGGTTCCCAAAGTAAACACACAAAAATACACAAGATGACATTAAAATACACAAAAAAAACTAAATTAATAAAAAATCACTCCAAAAACTCAAGATGACTACAAAATTAGTCAGAAATCTATAAAACAAGAACAAAAACACAAAAAATAAAAGCTATTAGGAAAATTGGACAGGCATTTTTCATTACATTTTACGTTTTCCCATGTTGTTTATACATTTTTTAAAAAATGTTACCATTTATTTTTAAATGTGAGACCAATTACAATAAAAAAAAAAGACATTTTAATGACAATTAAGGCCTTATTTTTTGTTTCATGATATTATTAACTTTTAAGACTTTTAAGAACCCAGGAAGAGCTGGATGACAAGACCAGGGAGAGAGAAGTCTGGGCCTCCCTGCTAGAACGCTGCCCCTGCAACCCTGTAACAGATAAGTGGAAGAAAAAGGATGGATGGATTGATAGATGGATGGCTGGATGGATGGAATTTTTCAAACTGATCCAGAATCAGTATATTGATCTGGATCGCCTCCAAAATGTTATGGAATTTTCCATGGGGAAGGTATTCTTCACCCAACTCCTATTTTGAAGTTGTGTATTATTTGTGAATATTTGTTTTTATTCAATATAGTATTTTTTACACTTTCAAACATGTTTTTGAAATAAAGTTAATCAATTCTTTTTTTTTTACCTTTGGTTAAATTCTTGTCAAAATTCGTAAAGTACTTTTGTTGTAATCCTGCTAACAGACGAACAAACACACAAATATACATTGCTGAAAAATGACCTCCTTTGGCGTCTACTGGCGATGGTAATAAATCAGAATCACAATATAATTTGAATCGACACCCAAGTATCAGGACAAAAGCATTTCGTCCCAGCCCTAATGGTTAATCCACACAGTTACAGTTACGCTGTCATTTTGTTTCTCAGTGAAGAAACAATCAACAAACGGTCTTATTCCAATGTTGAGTTAATTCACCAAGTCAATTTGTTTTGTGCTGACAACAAATGACAAACAACATTAGTAGAAGAGAGGAGTGAACTGTCAAAAACCTGTAGCAGTAATACCCTGATCCATTAAAGTGCAGACTGTGTTCTCCAAGTGTTTATAAGACATTCACCTCCACTTTGTTGACAAAATGAGCGACCCTGCCAGCACGCTGAGGAATTTGCAGTGAAGACAGGATCTTTCGCTCCAACCTGAGATAAGACACCAGTGATCACTGTGATGGTGACAGAGTCTATCATCTCAGTGTAATAGAACATCAGACCAACAAGTCAATGATGAGCTTCAATCAGCTTCCATTTGTAGTGACTGAATGAATAAATGAATGAATGAATGACATTTGAGAAAAGACTTCCTGATTTGTTTGTTTTGTATAGGGCGCCGATTGTAAAGTTGTGCATGCTAAAATAAACAGGAACTTTTCTCTACATTAAGCACAAACCACATTTGAAATTTGTAAAATTTGTGATATGTTTTATTCTTGTAAAAATTATATGTTAATGTTCAATCTAAATAATAAATGTAAATATAAATGTTTAGTTTAAGTGTTAAATGTTAAATGGTAAATGTAAATCTTAAATGTTAAATTTAAATGTTAAAGGTAAAATCTAAATGTTAAATCTAAATCTAAACATTCAATCTAAATGTTATATGTAAATACAAATGTTAAATATAAACGCTAAATGGTGAATGTAAATCTTAAATGTCTACTGTTAATGTTAAATCTAAATTTAAATGTTAACTGTTAATGTTAAATTTAAATTTAAATGTTAACTGTTAATGTTAAATCTAAATTTAAATGTTAAATGTTAAATCTAAATCTAAATGTCAAATGTTAAATCTAAACGGTAAATGTAAATCTTAAATGTTAAATTTAAATCTAAATGTTAACTCTAAATGTTACATGTATATCTAAATTTTAATGTTAAATCTAAACGTTAAATGTTAAATCTAAATGGTAAATGTAAATGTTAAATTTAAATCTAAATGTTAAATCTAAATGTTACATGTAAATCTAAATGTTAACTGTTAAATCTAAATGGTAAATGTAAATCTTAAATGTTAAATTTAAATCTAAATGTTCCATGTAAATCTAAATGTTAAATGTTAACTGTTAATGTTAAAACTAAATTTAAATGTTAAATCTAAATTCTAATGTTAAATCTAAATATTAAATGTTAAATCTAAATGGTAAATGTAAATCTTAAATGTTAAATTTAAATCTAAATGTTAAATCTAAATGGTAAATGTAAATCTTAAATGTTAAATTTAAATCTAGATGTTAAATCTAAATGGTAAATGTAAATCTTAAATGTTAACTGTTAATGTTAACTTAAATTTAAAGGTTAAATCTAAATATAGATGTTAAATGTGAAACTAAATATTTAGCTGATATGCAAATTCACCGGAAGTAACTGTTGCAAAAAGTTGTTGTTTATTTTAGCATGTGCAACTTTACAATCGGCTGCCCATAGTTTTCAGATGTAAATATTGCCATTTTAAAACTTTCTAGGAATCCACTTGTTCAGGAAGTCAGTAAAGATTTGCTCCTCTCACAGAGAAACGGATCACGAAACTTAAACGCTTCCTGACATTTTGCTAATTTAATTACATTTCTCCCACTTACGAGTGTGAAACGGTGCATGTTCACACTCTCCATCTAACTGTTAATCTGTTTATAGCTCCGCCGCTGCAAACTTCCTACAGTTTAACACATTGGGGGTTAAATAGATAGTCTATGTGTGAAGGTGTCCAAATAAAGCATATTTTAGCGTTGTAGGTTGGGGGGAGATGGTCAGAGGGTTGAATTACGGACTGAAAGGCCTCTAGGCTGCTTTAATGGCTCTATGTTAATGATCCTCCAATGCAGCGTATGCAGGTACTAATGAAGTCTTAATAGTGTTAAATCTAACAGCCTCCAATCATTCCTCTAACTGTTTTATGGCTGTGTGGGCAGAACCCTAATTGAGGACTTATGGCAAAGAGCTGCACTTCACAACTTTCCACAGCTTTAACAACCTGTGCTCAGACACTGCTCTACACTGTACCATAGAGGCAGACTGTAGCTAAAATATACAGGTGATACATTAATAACAAGATGATACATTCATTAATACAATTAATCAGAAGCTTAAAGCTGTTCAAGACACATTTTTGTAATCAGATAAAGACATAGTGTAGGCCTCATAGATCAATAAATCAATTATTAAAAATGCCCCTTGGAAGTCTGTTTTGATTTCCACTCTAAACACTCTTCAATTTAAATTATCGAAAAAGTTTTGCAGAGTCACATACAGATGCATAGAAGTGTTTTTAGGTCATTTTTACCACGTTTTCTCCCAAAAAATCTCTGCCACAGTAACTTCCCAACACATTTCTGGTGTTTTCACTGAATGTTGTGCACTGTAAACCCTAATAAGTTCACAGAACTCAAAAATTATTTTGTAACAGATTACACAAAAATATTTTAGTGATACAGTTGCCTTAAAATATCTCAATGTAATCTTAAAAATATTGATATTCCTCAACTTATAATTAGGGAGTAAATCACTCAAAATGTTCAATATTTTTCAACTCATACAATGTGGGAAATAAACTCAAAACTTTCAATATTTTTCAACTCGGCAAATCAATGGCGAATATCTATTTTGGGGCTTACACTGAAAAGATCCAAATCCATCTGAATCTGAATGTTGAATCCCGGTAACAAGCGAATCCACTCCTTCTCTTTTTCTGGCAAAAACAACACAAGAAATCACAGTAAGAACTCCACATCCCACAATGCAAAACTTCTCCGATAAGGTCAAGAGAAGAGCATTCAATGAACATGAAAACAAACTTTTTAGCAGCAATTTCAATCTTGTACATTTTTTTTCTCGAGCAAATAACTTTAGATTTATTGATCTGTGAGGCCTAAACTATACATAAAATAAAAAATAATATTGTCTCTGGTAGGGCTGGGCGATACGGACCAAAACTGAAAATGACGATATACAATATGAATCTTGATAATAAAGTTTTACCAGAAAGATCATTCTGGATTAAATTTGCTGAGGAAAAATGCCACACTAGCACATTTATTAACAAACAGCTGCACAATATGCATTGCTTTTGTCTTTTTCTTCTATTAGGGACAGCACGTGTGAGTGAGTTCTGTAGTGTGGCGTGTTTCAGGGGAAGGTCTGGGTCAGAACGGTTCATCAAACTGTGCTTTTCATGCTTTTCTGATAAGTAGCAAAAGCAACGACGACTAAAACAAGTATTTTGATACACAATAAGCTGTAAAAGAAAAAAAATATATTATATATACGTACATATATATATATATATACGTACATATACAGTATATATATATATCTTGAATCTTTTTTTCCCCCCTATTGTCTGCACATGCTGTCAAAGGTCAACAGACACTACAAGAAATGCAATCTTTTTAAGACAGCAATGCAATATAGCTTGAATCTTGATATACTGTATATCGTCCAGCCCTAGTCTTTAGCTGCTTTGAGTAATAGAATTCAATTGTCTGGTTTGACAATAAACATCAGTATCAATGAAACTATGGGTACGCTGGAATACCAGCATATAGCAAAATAAAAAATAGATTAAAAATTACCTCTTATTGTTATTTAAGCTGTTTAATTAGGAGAGTTTCTAAAAAAAAAAAAAAAAAAAAAACAACTACTGTAAAAGCTAAACTACAAACAAAACAGACCAATCACCAAATCTGATATTTTTAAAGACCTATTTCTTTAGTTTGTGTGTTATCCTGAGGCTGGGAGGGGGGTTGATGGTGCATTTTTGGTAAAAGATTAACTTTAAAAAAAAAAAAACCTCTGGCTGCAGGTTCCTGTTCTCAACGGTTCCCCCACAGAGAAACAGTCGAGGTGTGACGGAGGGGATTCCAGAGCAGGCAACAAAAGGCACACACACACACACGCACACACGCACACACACGCACACACACACACACAGAGGGCAGAGTTCCTGATCTTAAGCAGCCTGCCCTCAGGTCTCTGCTATGGTTTAAAGGTGGGGGAAGCTCCAGATGCTTTACAGCAGTTTTGGCTTTTGACATGGGGAGGAAAAAAATAAAAACCAAGGGGCAGTAAAGCCTACAGTTGGAAAACTGATGGAGGTTTGAGGCAAAAATATTAAGTGTGACAAAGAAACAGCAGCAGAGACCTAAAATCCTAAATCTGCAGTTAAGCCAAAGCCAAAAGGCAGCGGCAGAGGAAGACGAGTGGGGTGAAGGACTGGGCTTCACAGACAGACCCTTGTGATGGATGGACTGCTGAGCAGGAGGGGAGGATGGGGGGAGGACGGGGGGAGGACGGGGGAAGGTGAAGAGCTTCAAAAGGAAAAAATGACCCAGACTGCTGTTGGCATGTAATGGGAGAGAGAGCAGGCTCGATGAACATGTGGCGATCACATAAACAATAAAAGGTTTCTGTATAGTTTAGCAGCGAGATTTATAAAGTCGGACATTTTAGAGCACGTGTCAAACTCAAGGCCCGGGGGCCAAATCTGGCCCTTTGGTGCATCCAGTTTGGCCCACAGGAGGATGTCAAATCAATAAAGATCATGAATCTTTGTGTAAACCAGTGGTTCTCAAACTTTTTAGGCCCAAGTACCCTATTTCTTTTACGTTTCAATCCAAGTGTACCCCATTTTGTTCAAAATTCTATATATATATAAACAACTATAAAACATAATGATGTCATGAATCAGTGATAACATACATGTTCTTATCAAGATCATTTTCATCTTTGTTATTATATATATCATTTTAACTAAAAATAAAGATAATAAAACCTCATTTTTTTCATGCTTTCATTTGTTAATTTTCCAATTTCTCTCTCTTTTTCATGAACCCCTGTAGTGCTATCACGTACCCCCATTTGAGAAACATTAGTGTAAACTACCAATTACAGTAAATCAGTTCTAGGTATCTCAGCCCCTGTAAATACAAACATTCAATGAAAGTCCACAGTATTTACAAGGCCAGCCGTTTTCCCATGTTTATATCACATGATCGCTGCCATTTTTTTTTTCATTGCAAATTGTTGAAAATGTTTCTCCAAGTGTTTCTCAAAACTTCCCTGAATTAAATAAAAATGAATCACAAAGAGATAGATAGATAGATAGATAGATAGATAGATAGATAGATAGATAGATAGATAGATAGATAGATAGATAGATAGATACTGTAGATAGATAGATAGATAGATAGATAGATACTGTAGATAGATAGATAGATAGACAGATAGATAGATAGATAGATAGATAGATAGATAGATAGATAGATAGATAGATAGATAGATAGATAGATAGATAGATAGATAGATAGATAGATAGATAGATAGATAGATAGATAGATAGATAGATAGATAGATAGATAGATAGATAGATAGACAGATAGATAGACAGATAGACAGATAGATAGATAGATAGATAGATAGACAGATAGATAGATAGATAGACAGATAGATAGATAGATAGATAGATAGATAGATAGATAGATAGATAGATAGATAGATAGACAGATAGATAGACAGATAGATAGATAGATAGATAGATAGATAGATAGATAGATAGATAGATAGATAGATACTGTAGATAGATAGATAGATAGATAGATAGATAGATAGATAGATACTGTAGATAGATAGATAGATAGATAGATAGATAGATAGATAGATAGATAGACAGATAGATAGATAGATAGATAGATAGATAGATAGATAGATAGATTGATAGATAGATAGAAATTCATCTTTTAACATTTGTTCTAAATTTACTTTATATGTGAAAATGCAAACCAGAGCACATTTTTACTAAATGTTTTCTAAATCTGTGGCCCACCACTTGAGATCAAACAGCTCCATATTTGGCCCCTGAACTACAATGAGTTTGACACCCCTTTTTTTTAGAGTTTTCCTAAAAGATAATTCACCGATTCCTTTTATCTTTTCATGTTAGACTCAAACTGTACAGCACTGCAGTGACTCGTTGTGATTATCTCTTTGAAACTGTATAGAGAAACCACAGAGATGACACTGGATACAAGTCAAAGCTTTTACACCTTTCAAGATGCCTCCGTGGCTTTAGTGGTAGGCATAAACCCTTTGACTGGGGTTAACTTCAGGGCCTTTAAAACATGATCCAGACACCCTTCCTCCCTCCTCCTCCTCTTCTGAGGCAGACGGACAGAAATGAAAACCTCTCCTATACACACACACCTACTCACTCTCTCTCCTTCAGGGCCTGCAAAAGCCATTATGGCTCTAAAAGAGATCGTATCGGCTCAGGCAGACAGACCAAGGATTCGCTCGACAGTTTGCCAGGCCAGCAAACTAAAGACGCCTCTGTGCCGAGGACAGGCCGACTATGTCTGGCTACTCTTCAGAGGCTCTCAGGTGTGACCAGTCGACCTATAGTGAATGCAGCAGCCAGGACGACGGACTGACACAGAGGTGTTTTTGTGAGGCTTCGAGCTGAGGGAATATCTGCTCTATCTCCCTCATCGCAGGCCACAAACACAGCAGCAAAGCAACTTAAACACCAGCCGTGATCTTCTTTCCTGCAGAACGACGAAGGCTTTCACTAAGTTAAAAAAAACAAATTTACAAAGTCTGAATTGTAATCCTAAAATATCATGTTTCAGGTCAAACTCGCAACTACTAATAAGATATACAAAAGTGAATTAAATAAAGATGTTTACACCATGCTAGCATTATTATTATGTGTAAACAAGAGAAGTTAGCAAGCTGAGTGATTAGCTTTAGCATGTAAATCCACCATTTTTATAGAAAAACCCCTCTGCATTCAAGATGATGATTATTGTTAATAACTAGAATATTTGCTTTTCCTGAAGAAAATGCAAGTGAGGATGCAGGTGCTGGCCTGCGTCGCACTGCATCAGCTTAGCGTTAGCATTAGTTAGCATTATTATTAGCATAATTTTGCATTAGCATTAGTTAGCATTATTATTAGCATAATTTTGTATTAGCATTAGCATTAGTTAGCATTATCATTTATTAGCATTATCATAAATTAACATTAGCATTAGCATTAGCATTAGCATTAGCATTAGCATTAGCATTAGCATTAGCATTTGCATAGCATTTGCATAGCATTAGCATTAGCATTAGCATTAGCATTAGCATTAGCCTAGAATTAGTATTAGCCTAACAATAGTATTAACCAAGCATTAACACTAACCTATCAGCCTAGCAATAGCACTAACCTAGCATTAGCATCAGTCTAGCATTAGCATCAGTCTAGCATTAGCATTTATCTAGCAATAGCATTAGCTAAGCATTAACCGAGCAATAGCTGAACATGAAGAATTAGGTTGAAAAAGCTGAAATTTCCAATAGAAATGAATGGTAAAGAAAACATGTAATAAGTCAAAAAGTTGAAAAGTTACAAATTATAAAACAATAAGCATAAATCTTGGAAACTTTCTGAATTTCTTGATAGGTTATTTGTGAAAATTGGACAAACGGTGTAGGAGGAGTTTACGCAGACAGGGGAAAAGAAGGATAACAATAGTGAGGATGCCTCCTGCATTTTCACTATGTAGGATTATCAACTTTATAATTTAAATTTCAATCCTTTATCTGATTTAAATAGGTACAGACACCCTGAATGAGTCACAAATCAGCATAATTGTGTAAAGCTACCATTTGGCTCGCGTAAACAGCAACCCAAAAGGCTTGAAAAATAAATACAGTGCTTAACTTTGACTTCCATTATTAAATGTATTCATGAATTTGTGTGACTATGTCAATATTATATATATATATATATCAACACTGAATAAAATATTTTAATAAGTTATAATTGCACAAAACTTCCAATGGAAATACGTTGAGTTACAGTGTCACGTTTCCCTGTGAGCTCGTGTTGGTTTCACTGAGTCAATGCATCTTTTTTAGTCCGAGCCAGGTTCAAATATTTAACCGTCGACCTTGGCTGACACATCATTTCTCTCCCAGCAGCTCTGCTTTCCAACACTTGATGACTAACTTTGCATTTAATTCAAAGACTTTAGCCAAACCACAAACACTGTAGCAGAATTTAAGAGAGAATCATTGCCATCCCTTCAGAAGAGCACCGTTGTCCCCCTCCTCGCCTGCACACACACACACACACACACACACACACACACACACACACACACACACACACACACACACACACACACACACACACACACACACACACACACACACACACACACACACACACACACACTATATACAAACCCAAATCTCTTCCCTAAAATTGCTGATGGCTTGTTTTCATAAAGTTATATTATTTCCAGATGGAGGTCATGAATAAAACCCGACGGAAACAAGTCGGCTGAAACTGGAAACTTAAAAAAACAGAAATGCAGGCGTAGGGAGCTGAGTAAAAACAACAATCATTCTCCTGCCCTGCTCATTCCCTCAACCCTCCAGAAAGCCCAACTTGTCAATTACACGGTGAAAATACACGAGAACTGTGTCCCCGCACATCACTTTAAGGCTCGCAAAACCCTGTTTGCAACCACAGTGTGAAAAGGAAAACATCCCCTCAACAAGGAAGAGAATAGTTGGCTTTATTAAAAGACAAAGCAGGGGAAAAAAGAAGTTAGGGTTAGTTAAAGAGTTAATTAAAAGTGCAAAAGTGTGCTCCCAAGGCCTCGTTTGAACAAAAACTAAAAAACTATAACTTTACTCCAAGAGGAGCGTCCAAAACAGACACAGTGATGAGATGTGCACACACACTGCCTCCAACTCAAGCCAAATAAGTCTATTAATGTTCTGAATTTATGATGTATTTCAAAACATTCATATTTAAAACAATACAGGCGTGCTTTGTAGGACGCTACAACATCCATTAGCTTTGTCATAACAGCTGCCAAGACAAACCATAGCGGCGCCAGGCCCTTGGAAAACACTGGCAATGAAAAAGATGAACCCCAGCTGCTCAATGAGTTACAGTTTATCAAGTCAAGTTGGATTATTCTGCTTTATTGCAAAATCAACATGAAAATCTGAGAGTAAATGTTTAAAACGAGTTTAGAATGTCTGAATTCTAATCCTTCAAATATGATGTTTCAGGTGAAACCCGTAACTACTGGTTGAATATACAAAAGTGAGAAAATATTCAAAGAAAGAGTGAAAATAAAGAAGAAGAAAAGAAAGTTGTGTCCAGCAGCACTGAAAAATGTGGATATTGTGAAAATAGAAACATTGGGTTATGCCACGGTGACACATTTCCCTGTGAGCTGATGTTGGTTGGACAGTGGAAGAAGTAGACAGTGTATACCCAAGGATGCTGGAGGAGAACCTGCAAACTACACAATGACGCTGTGAACAACACGGCTTCAACCCTGAGTTTCAGGCAGAAATGCAATCCAACAGTGAAAAAAGCAGCACAAACCTGCACAGCAGCGCTACACTGTGAGGCTTTGGCAGACGACGCTCAGTGCAGCGTGACAAAACTCCACCGTCAACATCAGACAAACCACTGGGTTCAAATGAGAGCAGAGAAATGCATTCTTTCCAAACAATGATATCAGATATACTGCTGTTTTTGATTTATTTCATTTCTTTTCATGCTTTGTATTTCTAATAGTTATATTTTCATTTGAATAATAGCCAAACTAACTAAACTGTATGTTTACACTGGCCTTGCCTCTGTAAATGGGGGTTTTTGCTTCATAACTAGTCGGTTAATAATGAATGTGTTGATCTAAAATGAAATATTTTCTTTTGAAGTACTTTCCATTACATTAGTGGTTTCAAACAGCATATTATGTGAAGTTTCCAAGACTTTAGTTGCTTGGTTTTCCCTGCAGGCAAGAAGCCTTGCTTTGTATCATTTAGACAAAAGACAGAAGCGTCATAGCAGCGTCATACTTTCCTCTTAATAAGCCTGTATTCACAGTCTCACTGCATTTGTTCCAAGGCTTGTTTTACCCAATTTCTTGGCTAAACTGAGAGAAACTAATTCTTTTTTTTTTTTGTTTGCTTTCACAGATGTGAGGTGTCTAATTTCAACTTTTCTTCATATTTTTTTCCATTTATTTAAACCTAAAATCCCCTCCTATGGTGACTTATACTCTGAGCATCTGACTCATCCTTCTTTTCACCGCTGGTCCAATAAGTTTCTCAGGTCTTATCTCATCTATAAACTCGCTCTCCTTATCTGTACAATCAAGACTCTAATCAGCTCGCCTTGTCCAGACAACAAGGGGCCAGCATAAGGGAAAAAGGGCCCTCAGGCCTCCCTGCTGCCTCCACCATAAAAATGTAATTTGCCTGCATGCCTTTTCAAGTCTGTGGGGGCGGTACGATTTAATGGTAAAACAGTCACCATGCATAATATTTAAAATTGGAAATGCACAAGCTGATGTTACTGATTCAGAAGCACAAGAGATGTTGTAGATAAATGCAGTTTTTTTGGTTTTCTTTTTACTTTTTATTAAAGACAGTAGCTGCTGTTTCCATTACCCTTGGAAATGAGCAAAATCTAAACCTGGCAATGGAAACACGTGAATTTTGTCAAAACACTCAAATACAGTACACTCATATTTTACGCTGTCATGAGGAGGTATTTTCAACGTTTCGATAATGAAATGTATCGCAAAAGTGCAATTGAAACACTGCAATTACACGTCATAGAACGTGACGTACCTGGTCACATGACCACTTCTCAAACAGAAGACTGAGACATTTCTTAGCATTATACTTCAAAATGATTACTGCCACATTAGACAGCAAGCAACAAAGGAATACAGAGTGCTATCAGGAGGTTTTGAGTGTCCACCTTCCTGCAGCGAAGTCTCGCGGGATGAGATTTCACGGGAGTTACGAGGCTCCTCCCCAAAACAACCTTCAATGGAAACACTTTCAAAGCGCAATTATACTTATCGAAACTTTAGAAATATTGCTTTCATTTTGCAAAAAACTGTAATGGAAACAAAGCTATAAAGACTGAAATGTAGAGATTGGCGATATTATCGACCCATATTTTGCATAAAATGTAACATCGTTGACATATTGAACAAGTTCTAATGAACTACGGCCGGGCCCGCGGAAGGTTTCCGCGCCAAATAGCACGTACCACGTTCCTGAGAATTCAGTGAAATTACTTGGTTCCACCAAGTAAAACAAATGAAATTGTGCGACGTAAAATCTACGTTGAATTGCCTTTTAAACGATATATCACCCAACTGTCAATTGGGTTAAATTTAGAAATTTATCGGAACACAGTTTCAAAAGGGTCTCCGAGAGGCTCTTGACATCTGCTCATAGAATAACCATGTCAAATTACAGCCCGATTCAACGAGCATTAACGGAGCAGTAGTCATTTGAAAAATGGCGCCCCCGTGGCACGTACAGAGTAATGGGCCACATTCATATATTGTTGTGTCAATGATTCGGTGCCACCAACTGTCGCAATATTTGACTGCTTTTACCAAACTGCATTCCGATCTAAAGAGAACTAATGGAGGAGTAGTCATTTGAAAAATTGCACCCCCGGGTCCCCCTGGCATCCCTGTGACACGTACGGGTAATGGTCCCCATTTATATATTGGTATGTGCCAATGATTCGGTACCACCAATCGTCATAATATATATATATAATTGACTTTTTTTTTCTTTTGGGGCCCCATATAAAAAATTGGGCTCCAAGCGTAGATGCGTACACATCCTTAGATTATATCTACCAAATTTCAGCTCGATCCATTCACGAATAACAGAGAAGTAGCGATTTGAACTCGTGTACACAACGACAAGAACAACAAGAACAAAGTGAGTGGTGTTTGGAGTCCGGTAGCCCGGCCAAAAAACATTTGCAAAATAATTACATGGCCATTTTTCCTATACTCAAGTAGAATAATTTTTAATGGAATTTATGCAGAATAAAAGTCAGGTTAATGTAATAATTCTACAGAGACCTAAAATTAGGTCTGTGTACTGTATATATTAGTTGTAGCAGAGGTGTAAAGAGTACTGATATATCCTACTCAAAGAAGACGTATTGTTACTTTATTTAAATTGTACTCAAGTACAAGTACAACTAAGTCCTACATAAAATACTAAAGTACAAGTAAAAAGTAGCTGAATTAAACAGTACTCAAAGTGTTACTATTTACTGGTAATAAATCTTGCCACGGTTCTTTTGCATACAGTAAACATCTCATGTATAAACTAAAAACGGAAAAGACGAGATCTTGCACAATTGGAACTATTTTCCACAAAAGCATCTGTATAAAAGAAAGGGTTTATCAAAAATTATTATTTTTAAAGAAAAATAACATCAATTAATTCAATTCAAAATCAAAAAAAAAAAATTCTCAGGCTCTCTAAGTACAGCTACATTTATGAACTCTAAAACTGAGAAAACTACTGGCATTCAATGCTGTTTTAGGTTACGTTTCATCGGGTTGGTCGGCTATGACGTAAACATGTATATATCTGTATCCTTTATAATTTTTATATATATTTTTCTATTTATATATAGCTTCTGTTATTATAGTGCTTATTTATCTTCATTGCACTATTTTTCGGGTGTCTTTTGGGTTTTTCTGTGTGTTGCCGTCTCTTGTCTTTTTTTAACTGCTCTTTATCTGATGTGAGCTGCCATGAACAGTACATTTCCCCATTGTGGAATCAATAAAGCTATTTCTATCTATCTATGTGATACATATGATTGTTTTCTGGACATTTAATTTTTTTGTAGTTTCGCAATGTTCGTTGATCATTTTAAAACAAAAACTAATAATTCACCCAGTAGCGGTTGGGTGTAGGAATGTAACAAATTACTTAACTTATTTTAAAACGTACTTAAGTACAAGTTAAATAAAACATACTCAAAAAAAAGTACAAATACCCAGAAAAGCTTACTTTCACCTCTGGGTTTTGGTGTGTTGCATATCACATCAAACATCTCTACTGAAATAGGTATCACTAATTAAAGTTTTTTTTTGGTAGTTTTTCCTTTTTCAATAAACTCTGATGTTGACTCTTCCAGTGCAGGACCTGGCCTTATCTCAGTCACATCAGCTTCCTCCTGGCAGCCACAGATGGCAGCTTATTTGCGTGCAAACAGCAGGCTCAGCTCCCGATTGTCCTCATGTCTTGTCTTTGTCTTACAGTAATGCACCCCCCCCCCTCCGCACTGTAGAGGGGATGGTGGGGCGGGGGTTAATTTACATGTATTAATTAAAGCTCATAATGAGCCCAGCATGACGGAGCATTTGAATGCATTCCTCGGGTTATTGTGCAAACTCTGTGGAGCTCCCCATGGGCTTCAGCAGCGCAGCCTTTCAAACGACCACACATTGCAGATGTGGGGGCATCACGAGCTGATAAAGGTCTTTAAACTACACAGTCAAACAGGTCAGGACACACACACACACACACACGTCCCTTCCCCCATGATAACACACACACACACACACACACAAGGTGCTAATGAGAAATAAACAGGCAGTTACTTTTAGTTACTCCTAATACAGTAAAAATGCAAATGAGGACAGGTGTAAAAAGTGGAAATAACACATTTATTTAAGTATAAAGTTTAAAACTGTACACGTGTGAAGTACAAAAAACATTAAAGTGAACAATTTTTCATTGAAAATAAACATTTCACCCACAAGGTGCATGTAATAAAAAAAAAACAAAAAAGAAAAACATTTCATTTAAATGCAATTTAAAAACAAAACAAAAAAAACAATTATAAGTAATTTCACAAAACTGTGTGAAAACTGGTCACCCTGGAACGGTTGTGAACATCCAACGGCACAGTTAAGCCGGGTAAAGCGTACAAAGAAAGCAGCTACAACCTCGCCGCGTTAGCATCAAAGAGTATTTGTACAAGAGCTTGTTTTCTTTCTTTTTTCTTCTCGTCGTCCTTTGGCTTCCAAAGCTGAGCTTGTTCCTTTGACATCTTTTTGGTTTCACAAACCGAGGATGGGGACCCCGGCCTCGCAGCGAGAGCCAACACATGGCGAATAAAAGACAAGGCAGAGAGGGAAAAAAAAACAAAAAAAAAAGAGGCTCTCCCTCCGTAATTGTACCTGAAGGGAAATCCCTCTAAATAGTAGCTGGCAGAGGTAGTAGTGCACTGGCAGACACATCAAACAGTTACTGTGCAGATGCAGAAGCCCTATAAATACATCACATTCACTTGCTCACTTGGGTCACCTCCTCCTTAACGCTGTTGAGGAGGATTCTGGTCCTTTTAAGGCCCAACCTCCACTTTTCTTCCCCAAATAACTGGGTTGGGTTGTGCTTTTTCTACCGGGCCCACTCGATTCCAAGAGCTTGCTGTAAAAGGTCACACCATAGAATTCCCAGGTACGTTGATTTTCTTCACGTACACCTCTGACACGCCATCTGGCACCAGGTGACTGAAGCCGCTCCGGAAAGAGGCCAGGAGGCGACCTGCAGCGCACAACAAAAAGAAAGGAAAGCAGCACACAGCAAACACGTCAGCAACCTCAAATAAAAGCTACAAGTCCTGACTCGAGAGGCCTGACAAACTGTGCATACAGTAAATCAACTACAAAAGATTCACGGACAGATTAAAAGAACGAGCGGCTGAGCATGAGTTTGCTTAGCTGTCGCAGTCACAACACAGCCATCGTTCTTCTAGCAATACCTGCACGCTCTAAATAAGGTTAAACACCCACTGTGCATCCTGTTTCAACTCTACGTAATGTTCATGTGAAACATTATTCATTACATTTGACATACTATAATTATATATCCTTTTACCAGGGGTCACCAACCTTTCTGAAACTGTGAGCTACTGTACTTCATAGGTACTGTAAAATCCAAAGGGCTACGAGTTAGAAAAGCTTAAATACTGCATTTTCACTTCAATTAGAGGGGAAGATCATAAGGAAGGCTAACAATCATTTAAAAAGGTAGGAAATGTTGGGATTTCAACATGAAATGCTTTATTTCTCCTAATTTTTTTCCATTGTTTCATTTTTATTACATTTTATAGAAAATCTACTGAGCTTTTTCAAGAATATAACTTATATATCATATTATTTATAACATACCACTGACCAAACACTTAAAAACATTGGTCACAATATTTCAGTGCAAATAAACATTTAAAGTTGGTTAATTTAATTCTAAAACTTCATCAGCAGTGTTTACTGCTGATAGTACATCTCTCATATGTATTTATCTTTGTGAGTTAGAATCCTGCAAAGTAAATCAGATTTGAGATGTTGCTCATTGGTAGTGCTCCTGAGGACACCTAGCATGGTCCATGCGGGTTACCTGGTGACTAAACGTCCTTATATTAATTATCCATATACCAAATGTATCCTAAATAAAATAGTTCAAACTGCTCAGATGACTTTTTCCAGGCCTTTTCGTCAGGACAAGGACAAAGAGTTATAAAACATCTGATTTCAACTCAATCTAACAAAGAAAACAAGTTTAGGTAAGTTTATCTATTAAGACCGTTTGAAACCAAGTGCAAAAATTTAGGAAATATGAACAAATAAAAAAGTCAGTCTTCTCTCCTAATACTTATATTCACCAGATGAAACAAATAAATAATAATGAATAAAAAATGCATGCACCCTAGACCCCTAAATGATAAATAACTGATCAATCAATAATTGTATGTAATTTGTATTGCTTTAAACAACAACAATAGGCCACAATGATGAAATAAATGAATCATAACACACATTTTTACGAATCATATTTTGTATTTAAGTGGAATGAAACAGTGCTGAATGGATTTCTGGTCATTTCTGGTCATCTCCCGCCTGGTGTGTCACCAAGGTTGACTCTTGCATTCTTGGTTCAAATTCTAATCAAGATCATTTCCATCATCATTATTATGAATATATTTTTAACTAAGAAATAAACATCATAAAAATGTATCTCTCTCAAGTACCCCTGTAGTGAAACACCCATTTGAGAACCACTGCCCTAATGAACCCTTTGTTACCCCCAACCCCTAACCTTAACCATAACCCCTAATCTTAACCATAACCCCTAACCTTAACCATAACCCCTAACCTTAACCATAACCTCTAACCCCTAACCCCTAACCATAACCCTAACCCCTAACCTTAACCATAACCTTAACCATAACCTTAACCATAACCCCTACCTTAAACCATAACCTTAACCATTCAACCCATAACCCTAACCATTAACCATAACCATAACCTACTCAACCATTAAACCATACCCCTAACCTTAACCATACCCCTAACCTTAACCATAACCTTCACCACAACCCCTAACCTTAACCACAACCCCTAACCTTAACCATAACCATAACCCCTAACCTTAACCATAACCCCTAACCTTAACAATAACCCCTAACCTTAACCATAAACCCTAACCTTAACCATAACCCCTAACCTTAACCATAAACCATAAACTTAACCATAAACCCTAACCTTAACCATAACCCCTAACCTTAACATAACCCCGAACCTTAACCATAACCATAACCCCTAACCTTAACCCCACTAGTTCCCTCCTCCTAACCCAAAAAATGGCAACATAGCTCCAAAGGTGTCACAATTTAGCAAAAAGTGTCTTAGCGAACAACACTTAATGACAGCCTCCATGACGCCTTATTCTTGCTAATGACAGCGTAATGTCAGCCTTATGTACTGTATAATATTTCAAGTAAAATGTTACCAAATCTGTTAATAAACGATTGATTGATTCAAGCAAAGCAAAACCTACAACTACAGAGTAATCTCACTCTACTCAAACAGTATGTATTGTAATATTTGTCTCGAGGCTTGACTAACCAGTCCATGTCTTCTGTCCAGTCAGAGAGAAGCTGTTGCACTGGGAATGGGAGTTACAGATGTGCGCCGCCTCCGTGGCGCTGTGGACCGACAGAACGCAGCCCTGTTGACTGTAGGATGGCCAGCAGCGGTACTCCACGCTCCCAGAGGTCCCCATTCCCCGCATCACTGTGTAATCTAACCACAGAGGGAAGAGGAGCCACTTCAACACACAAAGCCACGCTGACACACTTTAGAGATCTCAATGAGGGTGAGATCAACGTTTGATAATCCCTGGGAAGGAAAAGGAGCAAATCGAAAGTACAGAGGCAGGATAGATGGTAAAAAATGTAAATTGTATCACAGGATTTAAAAAACGACTCATAGAGTTACAATTATAAGTTCTAATCTAAACCTTAAGACAATGTCAAGATGGTTGATCTCCTATTAGGATTTTTACATGAAAACAAAGTACAGGTAAATGTACAGCCTTTTTTCCTGATGAAAACAAAAATCTTCATTTATAAAGCATTTGAGTCATGGTTTTAAATTATTATAGCACAAATCAAATTTTTAATATCGTTTTAAGGAACAGACTGGAATACATTCCTCCACTATAAATTAATTATTATTTGTCAAGTTATAATTCTTTTTTTTATAATAATATGTTTTCTTTTAAATACATTAAATACCTCTAGCGGGCGTAGTTCTGGCTCTACACTGGAGGGATGCACATGTTCGGACTCGGGCGGAGAAGACTTTTTTTGCTGACACCTCGACACCACGCCCCCAGCGTTTCAGAGCAGAGAGAAGTTCTTGTTTTCCATGATTTTGAGACCTAATTTTATATTATTCTATATTTTTTTCCATCTTTCAAATTTGGCTCAGTGGCCAATGACACGTTTCTGTCGTGTGACAAACTTATAACACAAATGTATTTCGGCTTCACACGAACTTTAAGGTGAACTTTTTTTCCAGGAAATGGACTTTGAAATGTACTTTGATCTCCTGACGGTCGTAACATGTCAGGAGATCAAAGTCAATTTGAATAAATGAAACCTTGTTGATTATAAAGCTGTTTTTTCTATTTCAACCTCTGTCTTTATTGTGTTTTGAATGGCGAAATCAAATCAACCAAGCTTTAGAAGCTCAATGCTGCTGCTAGCCTTAATAATTACCTGAATAATTACTTCCTCTGTATTTCAAAAGTTACAACTACGTGTTTCTTCAAGTCTATAATCATTTCAAAAAACCAGTTGGATGATTTTGAACAAACGTTTCAGTTAAGTTTCCCCCGCCGTCCTTGTTTTTTTTTTTTTTTTTTTTTTTTCTTAAACGTTTGCGTTACATTTATCATTATAATTCTTTCCGTCAGACGTCTGCTGGATCCGGCTTTAAATCATCTGCTACACATTAGCAGGAGCCACGAGGGAGAGGCGTGCACGCATAGGCCTGTACGCTGACACACACCAGAGCTGGACAAAAGCCCCCATCAGAGAGAGACCGGACAGACACAGGAGGCACACTGTTACCAACTGTTAACCTTTTCTAAAAAGGCAGAAGGCAGTGTGTGCGCGCGTGTATGTGTGTGTGTGTGTGTGTGTGAGGAAATAAGACACAAAGATCTGCCTTCTGGCAGGGAACAAGGAGAAGGAGTGTTTAGAAGATCCTTCTCGTGGGAGAGGAAGAATGAGGCCTGTAGAGCTGCAGAGTGGCAGGGCTCAGCTGCTGAGTAGAGACAGACGCAGGATCTCTGACACACACGCACGCACGCACGCACGCACACACGCACACACACACAACTCAAAGTTTCCAAATTAGTTCTCATTAGTTGCCACATACATAATAATAGACTAGATTAGTTACGTAATGCAAAACTTTTTTTTTTTTTAATCAATGGAGGTTTTTGCATCATTTTTGAAAAAAAAAAAAAAAATACGTGATGAATTGAAGCTTTTACAGCAAAAAAAAAAAAAAAAAAGCAACTTTAATTACAGTGGAGCAAAAAATAAAAAAATACAAAATGTGATTGTCAGATCCAAGGACCACATCATCAACGATTTTAACATAGTTCAATTCACTTTAAAAAAATATTGATTTTGTCACCAATTTTTCTGTAACTTAGAGGAATTTTGTGCCATTGTTGGTGAGAAATTGCAAGATTTGTGGAAAAATTGACAGTTCTTTCCACAATTTAAAATTTAAAAATGACTGCAGTCATGTGGCATAATCAAAGGAAACATGCAAGCCGCTAAAGATATAACGGAGTTTCATTAAATTGCTGAATTTGTCCATCTACAACTGGATCATTTGGTAATTTACACAATAATTCATGTTTAGTCTTTCTCCATCTCAAAGTTTCCAAATTAGTTCTCATTCGAGGCCACATATACAGTAGCTCAGCTAATCTACTGGTATAAAAATATTAAATAACAACAGATCCTTTTGATCCAATAATCATTCATTTGCTTATCCTTTTTCAGTGACCTTCAATTTCTGGGAAAAACAGATAAAAGCAAAAAGTCTTTTTTTTTACAAGATGAACTGACGCTTCTCGAGCAGAAGCTTTAATTACAGAGGAGCCAAAAAATAAATAAAAAAAGTGATCGTCAGATCCAAGGACCACATTTATCAAAATTCATGTCAGCATTTAGAACAAGGGTGTCAAACTCATTTTAGTTCAAGGGCCAAAATACAGACCAAGGGGAAAAAAAGAACAATTTTAACATCATTGTGACCTAGTTTATAATATCAGTTCAACTCAGGAATTTTGTGTCATTGTTTGTGAGAAATTGCAAGATTTGTGGGAGCGTTGTGCGAGCGTTCTTTCCGCATTTTGAAATGAAAAATGACTGCAGTCATGTGGTATAAACAAAGGAAACATGCAAGCCGCATAAAATATAGTGGAGTTTCATTAAATTGCTGAATTTGTCCATCTACAACTGGATTATTTGCTAATTTACACAATAATTCATGTTTTCTCTGTCATTTTCACTTTCTCCTGTGGGCCGTTTTGGACGCTCTAAAAACACAATGACACATGTGATTTATAATAATGACCAAGCATTAACACAGGTGAGAACAAAGAAGGATTTTCATTGTCAATTTGTGTTTTTCATTCTTGTTTGGTGTGTTTTTCTCTCATTTTCTGTATTTAGTTTGGAGGACCACCAGTTTAAAACTACTTTTTTTTTTATGTTGAGGCTTCTCCTCCATCCCCAGAGCAGAAAATGGCAACTTTAAATACATCAGAGCCAATAAATATACTGTATGTAACAGTCAGATCCAAGGACCACATTTTCAAAATTCATGTCAGCATTTAGAAAAATGATTATTATATTAGCACAGGTGAGAACAAAGAAGGATTTTTTCTATTTTGTTTGTCCATTTGTGTTTTTGGAGTCAATTTAATTATTTATTTTAGTCGTTTTGTGTATTTTCAGTGTTACTTGGTGTGTTTTTCTCTCATTTTGTGTCTTTCTGTTGACCTTTTCTGTGTTTTTTGAGTCATTTTGTGTATTTAGTTTGGGGGCCCACACAAAAATCAATTGAGGGCTGTACGTAGCCTGCGAACCACCAGTTTTAAAACTACTTTTTTTTTTTTTGTATGTCCCCAGCTGTGCAAACGTTACATGTGCATTACCGATCTCCATCTGTCAGCAATTTCAAATTAAGACTTGGGACCAAACGAATGGCTTCCCCTCCCTGTTCTCTCTCACACACACACACACACACACACACACACACACGCGCGCACACGCACACAAAGAGCAGTGTGTGCAATGCATGGAGGGAGTCTCGTTAAGTACTGTGGTGCATGTTTTTAACTTTTCGGCCAATCACAGAACTATTGATTCTCCTTTTTCTCAAGCCGTGGGTTTTTAATACTTATCCCACATTTTGTGGGATAAGTATTAAAACCAATTTTCTAAAAACCAATTGTACTGTTGCTAGATGCTAATTTATTAAGAACAAAAAAAAGTCGTAGCTTTTGTATGTCACAGGAAACCAAACTAACTAAAGATTTATGGGGTCATGTTAACTTACAGCTACACACACACACACACACAGTTCTTTGTCTTATCATATACACACTCAGCAGCAGCATTAGCAGCAGCAGGAGCACAGTTAACTCCTGGCACCTCCTTGTTAAGCTAAAACATTCCCTCCCGTGTCAGCTTCAGCACTCGGGCCTCTGTCTGCCTTGAATCAGTGATTAAATTCACAAAGCGCTGCTATATAAACAGTCCGGCATCTGGGGAACGAAAAAAAAAAAAAACCCTAGCCACAGGAACGACGCCAGTCTTTCTGTTATTAATATTTCATACGGTCGAGGGGAGCAGCAGGAGGGTGAGCGGGTTGCGGCGCAGACAGAGGAAAAGAACACGACTTTTTAGGACAAGTTTACCAAAATTGGAGGGAAACAGTCATCTGGATGAGACAGAACAATTGTAAAGTAATGTTGAGCCATAGAAAGAATCAAACAGTTTGATGAAGCAAAAACAAAAAAAAAACAAACAGTGAAAACAATGTGAGCTGCTTTTCAAAACAAGCTGCAGCTCTGCTCTCTAAATCAGACATGCCAGATTAATTCCACTCTGTTGGTCTTGTCCCCTCATTCCAGCTGCCTAATAAACCTGTCAAAACAGAGACACATGGCCCCCCCCCCGCTCGATTATTTCTCCCCAAGAAACTAAATGAAAACAGAGGTGCAGACTGTCTGCCTTTCTCTCAAAATGGACCAGGAAAGATTCAAGATTCCGATTCCTAGCCGAGCAAAGAGTGGAGTGAACTTCATAAAGAGCGGCTTTCATTCCGTGAGCTCCCACCTTCTGTTAGCGATGCAGGCAGGTTGTCCAGGTGGAGCCCAGATTTGTAGAGGAGGAGGATACGTTCAAAGACCTCCAAGGTTTGATTGATGTCAGCTTTCAGGTCTCCTGGACACACACAATGCATTCAATCTGTTCAGAACTGTTTCAAAGAGTCATGCATGAACTCAACCACAATGGATGCTTTAGAGTGTGTCACTATGTTCTCTAATCCAAGGATTACCTCTGCCATGAGGTCATATTTTCAACAGAGCTTATTTATTTGTTTGTTTGATTTTTAGCAGGATTAGATCAAAACTACTGAGTAGATAATGACAAATATTTAACCAAACATAGACCTTAGGGTAACCATAACATTTTGGAGGAGCTCCAAATCAATAAACACATTTATTCTGAGCTTTTAAAGTGTGAATAATCATGGTACCAGGATTAGGATAACTGATCCAGATAACTTCCAGTATCTGGCAAAGAGAAGATTTGACGCTTGGTGGACGTTTGCTCTTATTGTGACTATTTTACGTGTCATGAAACGTATCGTTCAAGCACTTCGGGTGCTTTCACACTGGTTTACTCCCAGATTTGGGCCAAATCGGCAAAAAACAGCTAACAATTTTAGCACTTTGATTTAGCTTGGTTTGTGTTCACATTGTGCTTTTAGATCCGCTCCAAACAGCCTCTGATGCTGTTCCATGAGCTAGCGGCTTGAAGGGCGCCATTACTGGAGTAGAGACTTCTCTGGGCAGACAAACAGAAATGAGAAGAAGAGGGTTGTATCTATTGGTCAAAGCGAGCACGTAAGGGTGTGCAGAAGTGTCTGTTGTTTTGAGGTACACTGTGAACCCAAAATGCCATGCGCTCCACGTCATCTTCGACACTTCCTTTGTTTGGTCCTAGTTGAGAGCGTTTGTGTTCACAGCCCACCTGAATCGCTCTAGACTTTGATTTGAAACGCTCCAAGTCCCAATGGTTGATTAGCACCTTGCATGGCAGCTCTGTCCCATTGGTGTGTGAATGTCAATGGTTAATTGAGCTGATATTGTGAAGCACTTTGGGACTACCTCGGTAGTTATAAAGCGCTATATAAATAATGTCCATTAACGATTTAAACCGCTCGAAGATTCATTGAGGCGAACACACCCTTGTAGACGTATCATTACGTGGCCAACTTGATGGAAATCTCATATTCTGTTGTTTAATGAGTGCAGACGTGCCCGTCCTCACCTGTGGAGTTCATGATGTGATCTACCAGGTGTGTAAGGCCAGGGGGGGCCTGGTGAGGCAGCAGGTAGGTGAAGAAATACCTGAGGCCAGGCAGAGAGAAGAACTCTTTCAGACAGACTTTATATAGTTCCCACAAAACATCACGTCTTTCACTCCAGCGCTAAAGCTAACGAGCGCTATAAAGCTGTCAAAGATTTTAACTTCTGTTCAAAGGATAATACTTGTTTTTCCTGTAGAACTAACAAAGTAATCATCACACGTGGCCTTGCAATCAGTAAATTTCCAGCTGGATGACTTTACCGTCATCACTCTACTTGTCACCGTGGTCTATAGTTAGACAGATATCCCCCGTTAGAGGCTCCTCTATTCATCCATCACACGTCTATCACACTATTAAACTGTCACTTTTATTCCTTTTTACCTGTAGGCATTGTAAATATTCCTCTTCTCATTCAGACCCTCGCACACGCCCCGAGCCGAGCAGGGCACAGTGAAATTTCTGTGTGGAAACTGAAGAACACAGTCTGCGTCTGTTCGACACGGCGTCTCCGCTGCACTGGCGTCATCCAGGTCCGTGAGCTTCAGGGCCCCGGACACGGTGACGAACTGCCGAGGCTGGAAGTCCAGAAGGGCCACGGAGCCCAGAGGAGAGCGGGAGAGGAAGTGCAAGAGCCTGACTAGGTCCAAACACACCTGGAGAAACACGACGAAGAATGAGCTTCAACAGTGGAAGTCATTTACAAACACACAAGCTTATGCAACTACAAATACAAGAAAATTAATAGTTTATAGAGCAAAACTAGAGATGGGACTTTTGTGATTTAATATAGGCCTGGGCAATATATCGAGATTCAAGATATATCCAGATTTCTATTTTAGCGATATGGAAAACTACAATATCGCCTCTCATGATATATTTCTATTTCACAGCTTATTTTCAGAGGTGAAAGTAATGGATTACAAGTACTCACGTTACTGTAATTGAGTTGCTTTTATGGATAGCTGTACTTTGAGTATATTCCTAAATCAGTAAGTTTACTTGGACTTAAGTATGTTTTAAAAGAAGTGATGTGTTACATTTCTACACCCATCCATTACTGAGTAAATAGTTTTTTGTTGTTGTTTGTTTTAAAATGATCAACGGACATTGTGAAACTACAAAAAAATGAAATAACCAGACAACAATCAAATGCATCACATCATAGCTGACTAACCAGATTAAACATAATGCACTGCACCAAAATGCTGGAAGTTGGTTATTTTAGTCTGAGATTGTTTTATTAAATTTTGTAATTCATTGGTGTTGTTTATTTATTTATTTTATTTTGTACATTTTAACAAACCTTTTATTTTATAAACACGCCTTTGTGGAAAATAAATAAAGTTGCAATTGTGTAAGACTTAATCTCTTCCTTTTTAAGTTTATAAATGAGATGTTTACTGTATGCAAGGGAACCGTGGCAAGATTTATTATAACAAAAATAAAATTGGGGGTGAAAGTAACTAGTAACTTTTACTTTGAGTACTCTTTAAAGGTCCTATATCATGCTCTATTTCACCCATCTCCTTTTGTTCTAAGAACCCCAACAACATAGTATTTGAGGTTTATTTTCCCAAACTCGCCTGTTTTCCAGCATTTTAACCCACTGAAAAGTGACTTTCTGAGCAGTTTTAGAGCCTACTTATGCACATTCATGAGTGGGCGTGTCCGTAGACGCTGACAGTGATCACCAAAGCAATTTTCTTTTTGCTATCCACACTGTTGTTATTGTTTTCAGCCAAAAAAAACTGTACATCACAGTAAAACACAAATATTTAAGCGGCTATTGTTATTGTGAGTCCATCTCAGCGCTTCAGACTGTGTGTTTATTACAGCAGCAGCAGCTGCTTCTCTCACCGGAGCTGCTAAGTCACTTTCTCCTCCTCCTCAACTCTACTAACTACAGGAATAGCGCATTTAAGGTGATAATCATTTGTTTTGTCCAACCGCTGCGTCGCATCGTGTCACAAACACATCAGATCAAGTCAAAGGTGATATGATACGATACAACGGATACTAAAAATTAAACGGCTCAGCACATTGAAAAATTGTTTGCATGGGCGTGGTTTGTAAGGGGCGTCACTTTTACTGTACCTGCGGCTGCAGTTGGATATACTTGAATTTGGTAATTACACCAATAACTTAAATTAATACTTCCATCATGGGTTAATTTCGTGTTCAATGATTTCAAAGCTTTTACATCTAAATTAGCACTTACAGCACACTTTTCTATTTATTATATGCTATTATCGAGGGGGAAAAAATTATTTTCTCTGTTACATACATTTCAAACAAAGGTCATGGTTAGTTTGCTCCTTGCACGGTAAACTTAGCTAGATTTTTTGTGTGTTTTTGTTGTTGTGTATGGTTCAGTTGTTTTATATACGTTTTTGAAATTCATTTCGTGTATTTTTATTGTCATTTTGGGTGTTTTTGGAATCATTCTGTTTGTTTTTACTGTTTCCACACGGGTTACGAGTCACTTTGTGTGTTTGTTTGCTATTTTTTGTGTATTTTCCTGTTGTCGTTTTGTGTTTTTGGAGAATTTTTGTCTACTTTAGTTGTCATTTTGTGTATTTTCTGTTGTTTATGCGTATTTGTGTCGATATTTTGTGTATTTTATTGTAATTTTGTATGTATTTGGAATTGTTTTGTAAATTTTTTATTGACATTTTGCGTATTTTTGTTCTACGTTCGTATTTTAAGGAATCATTTTGTGTGTTTGTTTGCTATTTTTGTGTATTTTTATGTTATCGTTTTGTGTTTTTGGAGAATTTTTGTCTACTTTTGTTGTCATTTTGTGTATTTTCTGTTGTTTATGTGTATTTGTGTCATCACTTTGTGTATTTTGTTGTAATTTTTTATGTATTTGGAATCGTTTGGAAATTTTTTATTGACATTTTGTGTATTTTTGTTCTACTTTTGTACTTTTAGGAGTCATTTTTTTGTGTTTAATTTGGGGGGGTACACAAAATTCATCAGAGGGGCCGCATATGGTCCTTGAGCCACCAATTGCCCATGTCTGGCCTAAGCCTTCCCTTTAGGACATGCAACCGACCACATTTGCCAACCATTTCCTCAGACTGTTTTTATAGTGCTCTTTAAATCTATAATAAAACAGAAAGAGCAAATAAGCAGGGGGTACCTTGAGTAAAATAAAGGAATTAGCCACGTGCTGACAGAGCATGAAATGCCTCTGTCACAGAGCAAACATAGCTACGATGTTAGGTAATGCTCCACGTCTTGTGGACGTCACTTGGTGCAATCGCAGCACAGTGAAAACAGGGCTGGGTGAAACCAAACACCAGTGGATTAGTGGAGGATCCTGCACAGATGCTCGTGAGCTCAGCTCCAGGGGTTTATTTTCATCTACTGTTTGGATGATGCAATAGAATGAAGCTAATGATGATGGTAATACTGATGATGATGTAAGGCTGGGTGATAAATCAAGATTCAAGATATATTAAGTTTTCTATTTCGGCGATATAGAAAATTACAATATTGCCTATATCGATATATGTATTTTTTACAGCTTATTAGGGCTCGAGCACCAGAAGTGGTGCGAGGCCTTATTGTTCCGTTAGGATTTTTCTTATTCCTTAACTGTCACTTATTCCTCAACTCTCCCCTTCCCAGGGGAGAAATTTCATGAAATTTGGCAGGACAGTAGTTTGGTGAAAAATGTAATGTGCAGTTTTTTGATGCAATTTCAGGACTCATTAGAGCCCCCTAGAGTTTGTAACTTTTCACTGGTTTGAACTAACTAGATGACATTTGGTAGGTACATACAGTGGACCATGACTAGCAAAAATGTAATTTGAACCTATAAGCTAAATTCAACAGGAAGTCTGCAATTTTGAATTTAGCGAGCCAAATTTAGCACTTTTTCTCAAACCATACCATCTTTAAAAGCAAACTCCTCCTAGAAGGTTCAAAATGTCCACACGACCTTTAGGATTTATGTTCTAGACAAGTTGGAGACCTGTTGTTCCTAAAAACGGGGAGTTTTTACCACATTGCCAGGCCTACAGGGGGTGCTAAATTTTTATACATTTTAAAACTGGGAATTTTTGAATAACTCAGCCGAAACTCATTCAATGAAACCCCAAAGTCATGTGCAGAACGGGAAACGCGTTGCACACGCAATGACATCACAATTCACGTGATAAGTCTTATTTTGTATTAAAATCCTTTCACTACTTTTCAGAACAGCATTAAAAAAAAAAAAAAATCACATTTAGATGGATTTCTGAGTGTGTCCTAATCCTAAACATCCACACTAAAGAAGTGACTCACACATGTGCCGGTGTGGCGTTTTTGCATCAGCAAATTTAACCATGAATTGTGTTCCTGGTAAGACTTTATTTGAATAAAAATAATTAGATTGATGTCGTATATCGCCGATTTGAGAAAAAATATTGAGAGGTATGAGTTTTTGGTCCATATCGCCCAGCCCTAGGATGATGATAACTGCAGATTGTCAGGTTACTTTCTTAGTTTTCAAACTTAGTGTGTGCTCAAACATTTATGGTCCCTTCTTTGTTTCATTTTAAAAACTTGCACACGCACACACACAGAGGTTTGGCTTGTGTGTGTATGTGTGTGTGTGTGTGTGTGTATGTGTGTGTGTTAGGGCTGAGATGACATTCCCAGCCAGCAGTGGATTAGCTCCAGGAATCAGCCCCATTCCTCCACTGCTCCGAGAGAATACTCTGAGGAACAAACTTCAGACTTCCAGGAGTTTCAAATGTCATCCTCCCTCATCGGTTAGCCTTCATCTCTCCTGCCAACCAGACCAACAGCTCGCACATGTTCGGTGTAAAATGAAATATGGGAAAGGGGAGACTGGAACTCTCCCACTGAGCAAACTGGGCGAAGGAGATGATGCGACAGAGCCTGCGTATCGACAGCTGACACACTCACCCTGAATCTGTCCTCCCAGGGGCTCTGCAGCAGCTGGATCATCTGGAGAGGATTCCCCTGCTCCAGAATGACTGTGACTCCTCCTCCTCTCTGGCCCCCAGCTCCTGCTGCACAGTGACCTCTTAACTGTAAAGTGGAAAATTACTGTGGTTAGTCTCAGGAAAGAAAAGTTACATCGTAAAATACATGGTCTCGCTTCCGTCTGTTTTTAAATTAGAATTAAGGAAAACAATTTATAAAAAGTGGGAAACAAAAGTGGGAAAATTTTGAGGATGGGGTAGGGCTGGGCGATATATCGAGATTCTAGATATATCGCGTTTTCTATTTTGGCGAAAATTACAATATCAGACATGGGCAACTGGCAGCCCGGGGGCCCCATGCGGCCCCGACTCCAAAAACAACAAAGACACAGAAAAATGAATACACAAAAACTGACAAAAAAAAATACACAAATCGACTCATAACAACAACAAAATGAGAGGAAAATACATGAAATGTCTTCAAAAACACACAAAGCAACGTAAAAACACACAAGACAACAACAGAAAGTGTAAAATGAGAGAAAACTATACAATAAAAACCAAACCAAAAACCCACAAAATGACAACACAAACTCATTGCTGTTCCCTGTATTAATGCTCAGATCGGTCATTATTCTTAACGATGACATGAATGTTGATAATGTGGCCCTCAAATTAGCAAAAATAAAATTTTTGTGGCCCCGCCTTTGTGTATATATATAAATATATAAGGTGTTTTTTTTAAAATAGCTTATTTTTGTTGTAAAACACTTGTTTTAGCAGTTGCTGCTTTCACTACTTCTCAGAACAGCATTAAAAAGCACAGACAGATGTATTACAGAGTGCGTCCTAACCCAGACCATTGAACTCACTCACACGTGCTGTCCCTTATAGGAGAAAAAGCCAAAAGGGACACATTTGGTGCAGCTTTTTGTTGATAAATGTGGCTGTGTGGCATTTTTCATCAGCAAATTAAACCCTGAATTGTCTTACTGATCAGACTTCATTTGAATTCAAATGATCAAAATTTATATCTTTTATCGCCATTTTGAGAAAAAATATCGAGAAATTAGATTTGGTCCATATCACCCAATAACCCTAGGACGGGGGTAAAATCAGGGGGGACATGATGTTCTGACAGCTTCACAATGCAGCTCCAACTTGTGACTCATAACATGACCGTGTGGCCTATAATAGAACCAAAAAAATGATTAGTCATGTGACCAAACTACAAATGCTTTGTGGTGTCTAAAAAAGTTTCCGACTGATCTGTAAGCGTTTGGAGTTATTAGGAGCAGGGGGACACAGGCACATTGTCTGCTCCTGCACAACTGGACCCAAAGGTCAGAGGAGGGTCAGTGAATTTCATTTAATTAGGAGAAAGCCCTGCAGAGCCAGAAAAGCCTTTCATCCTGGTCACTGTGCAAGACAAAAGGGAAAAACCAGAGCCCTGGTACGTGGATTATGGAAAATCTTGGTAATGACAAGCAGCAGCAGCAGCTCAGTCAACCGGTGTCCACCTATAGCAGGGGTGTCAAATTTATTTTAGTTCAGGGGCCAAATACGAACCAAGTGGGCCGCAGATTATAGGTGGAGGTAAAAAAAAAAAAAAAGAACAATTTTAACATCATTGTGCCCTAATTTTCAACATCAGTTCAATTCACTTGAAAAATTATTGATTTTGTCATCAATGTTTGTGTCATTTAGAGGAACCTTTTTCCATTGTTTGTGAAAAATTGCAAGATTTGTGGAAAAATGTAGAGTTCTTTCCACAATTTGAAATAAAAAATGACTGCAGACATGCGGTATAAACAAAAAAAAAAAAAAACCATGCAAGATAATATAAAATATAGTGGAGTTTCATTAAACTGATGAATTTGTCCATCTACAACTGGATGTGATCTAAAAGACATGTAAAGCAAGTAAATCTCATATCCAAGCAATAAGTGACAGATACAAGTCGTCCCTGCTGGATCTTCACTTCTAAATCCATTGATTTTGTGACCAATTTGTGTCATTTTTAAAGAAATCTTGAAGGATGTTCTTGAATTTTGAGTTCTTCCACAATTTGCAAATGTAAATATCAGTTCCTATAGGATCTTCACTTAAAAAAAATATTGATTTTGTAACCAATTTTTTTGGTGTCATTTTGTAGAATTATTTGTGAGAAATTGCAAGATTTATTTTTTTTTTTTAATGTAGATTTTCTTCCATAATTTGTGATTAAAAATGTATGTGGTGTATAAGCATGGGAAAACTTCCAGCACATAAAAAATATTGTTGAGTTTTATTGAATTTGAGATATCTACAAGTTAATTATTAATTATTTGGTCATTTACACTATTATTATTTTTACTGTCTCCTGTGGGCCGAATTGGATGCTCTAAAGGGCCGGATTTGGCCCTCGGACCTGTGTTTGACACCTGTGACCTATAGTCTTTCATTTATATAAATGCACTAATAAAGTTTGTTGGGGGGAATGTCAACACTTTGCGAAGGGCTTTAAATGAGAGAGAGTTTATAATCACCTTGATGACATTTGGATGCTTTAATCTTTGCAACAGGACTATTTCTTTCTGCAGTTTGGATGAAACCAGTTCCCTGCAGCCTTTGGGGTCTTTAAAATCCTCCACACACTTGCCCATGTCGATGCCTTGCTCGTTGACCAGTTTCAAAGCCACGGGCTGACCTCCGGACAGATTCACTTTCACCACCACTTTAGTGTAACCAGAGCCCAGGACCTCCACCGCCCGCATGTCCACCAGGGACTCACAGTCCATCTCATCCAGATGCGCTTTCCTGGAGCCAAGTGTGATCTCATCCCACAGACTGTAATCCAACATCGGATCCAAAGATTGGAGATCTTCCTCTGGTTGCCTGTTTTCACCATCATCATTATCGTTATGATTATGAGTTAAAAGTAGTGGAATAATCTCCCTTCGCCTCTGCTGGAGCTGAGAAATCAACGCCCCACGGAGAGGCTCAGAGTCCTCCACATCACCAGGAATAGCGTCAGTGGAAAAGTGCGTTTTCCTCGCTCCAAACTGCTGCAGACTGCTGATCAGAAGTGACACGAGTATAGAAAGCACCACGAACGCCAGGAGCGCAGCCGCGCGTAAAGACTTGGCCCGACCATGGCCCATCCCGGGCATGTCGACCCACCGACCGACCCACCGCGCTGCGGGGACAGACGCTCACAGCCGGCCGAGAGGAGCGCGCTCTCTCCGGGGGGAAAGTGCTCGCGAGCCGGTGTGGGTAGAAATGATCAAGACCTCGAGACTCCGACCCTGGAACTCCATCTAGAGGCGTGTCCACGTCCGCTCGTAACTTTACACCAGGCGGACAGAAGCAGCAGCAGGAGAGCACGTAGTGTGCGCGTTAAAGTTTACAACAACGGCCATTAGATTTATTAGAAGCTATACCACAAGGAAAAAAACATGAAAGCCTAATTAAAGTTTGACTCTTATTTTGAAAGAGTTTTTATTTTTTTATTTTAACGCTTTTCCAATGAACCGCCTTTAAAAAACCAAAATCCTATTTGAATTAAATCATTTTAAATCAACTGCATTAATAATCACACGTGTCCAATGAATGTTCATATTTGTCCAAACTTTTTTTTCACTGATTTTCTATTATTTTTTTTTTTTTTTCAATTTTAAATCAGATGATAAAATGTGCACATCGGTTGCAAATAATGTTGACCAAATAATTTATTTTTAATAATTAAAATTATAATCATAACTTTAATTTATAAAGCACTTTACATTTAGAATTCTCAAAGTGCTACAGAAAGTTAAGGGGCAGAAATTAAAAGAAAATAATGTAATTCTTCTTACTGCTCCTTACATTTCCAGTCATTAACATGTTTAATTTGGACTGGGATATTGTTTGATGTACATGACGAGTCTATGTTGGTTTGCATTTTTAATTAAAGGAGTAAATAAATGAATTAAAGAATAAATAAAAAAGCCTATTTGTATGTGTTTGTTACACTCAATTCTTATAAGTTGAAATGACACGTCACTTTTGTGTCATTTATATGAAACCACTACTATATGCTAAACCGAACATGACTTTCTTATGTATATTATTTTCAAATGGCTGTCAAACCAACATAACTGCTTTACATTTATCGTATTCAATCACTATGTGTTAAAACAATGGGTTTTTTGTATTTTTTTTAAAGTATAAATCATAGTTATCGTGTATACACATAAAATCAAGTAGCTATTTGTAAATGTAATAAAATAAAGGTAAAATTGCATTCATCAGCTATTGTACTGTCATGAATATAAGTGAATAAAAGTAATTTCCTCTATAAATTCTCCATATCCATTTAGTTATGATAGTGTTTCTCACTTCAGATATGTATTTATTTATAGGTGAAGGCAACTTCATCTTCTGTCCAGCAGGTGGCAGCAAATAATCTTTAATTCGCCTTTTTATTTTGTTGCTTTGATTCAACTTGATTTATTCCCTGATTTCCAACGGATGAGTGACTACTGAGTCACATGACTAACTCACACACTGCACACATAATAAATGAGACTTCATCTGTTCTCGTGTCTATTTTAAAGACAAAGAAATAGAAATCTTTTGAGACCTTCTTGCACTAATGCAGTATTTGTAGTTATTTGTTTCATTAAAGAGGTCAGAAACCATAGCAGGAAGGAGCAAATACACCTTTATACAAACCCTCTCCTCTCCTAAATCCACATCCAACAGATGTGGGGAACTGGTGGTCCGGTGGCCACATGAGGCCCTCGACCCCTAAAGTAGACAAACAAACTGACTCTGAAAGATATACAAAATTACAGAAATATACACGAAAGGACAACAAAAAATGACAAATGACCTTTTTATAAAACAACAACAAAATATAATGGCATCAGAAATACACAAAATGAAAAAAATAAAATATAATAGACAAGACGACTATGAATACACAAAAATAACAGTTCAATTTACAAAATGACAAGAAAAATACATAAAATGATTCGAAAACAGACAGAATTATAGAAAAATACACAAAAGGACAACAAAAATGAACAAATGTACTCCAAAAACACAAAAGTCAACTACAAATGTAGACAGAAATAGGAGAAACATAAACAAAATCTGTAACTACAATGACCCTGAACACAAAATGACAGCAAAATACACAAAACAACGCCAAAAACACACCAAGTGACCCAAAAAAAACCAACGCTTTTTAAACTTTCATTTAACTAGGAAAGTCTGATATTATAGATCTATTTTTCAAGAGAAGCAATTAGAGGTATGTTTAAGACCCCAGAGTGATGACAGTGTATTGGAAACAGCGTCCCTCCATTTAAAAGCCAGATTACTGAAGAAATAGACCACCACTGACCAAAACGCACTCATAATGACCAAAAAAACATACAGAATGAGAGAAAAACATACAAATGACAACAAAAGTTCACAACAACATCAAACATACTGACTCCAAAAACTTGTAAACTCTTAGTTCTTTTTATGCTGCATGTGTAGGTCATTTTTCTAAATGCTGACATTATTGTTAATAATGTGGCCCTATGGGTCAGATAAGGACATTTTTGTAGCCCCCACTGTGATAATCGTGACCCATCCCTGACTTAGTGTAACCAATGAAGCCAAGGAACACTGCTTATTGCCGTCTCAATGTGACACTCGGGGCCGGCCTTCCCGACAGGCAACACAGGCGGCCACCTAGGGCGCTATCTGCTGGAGGGACGCCAAACTGCAGCCCTCAATTTTTTTATTAAAAAAAAAAAAAAAAAAACATTAATTTAAATACATATAGTAAACGGACACTGAAAAGGCTGGTGACACTTACTGTCACCTACTGTCAGGGAGAAGTATTTCAACTACTATGCCATTAAATACATGCTGAAGCAAATGTTCAACTGTAACTTTATTAGATTTATATATCACTTTTATGACAACCTAAGTACCAAAGAAATTCATTCATTCATTGTCTGACCCGCTTCTTCCTGTTGAGGGTTGCGACTCACAGAACTCAAAGGGCGTTAGGCAGGAGGACACCCTGGGCAGGGCGGCAGTCCATACCTAAGTACTAAAGTACAACCTTCACCCCTTCACGCTCATATTCACACACCAACGATGTCAAAGATACAAAGGCCTTAATCACTCATTGGGAACAAGTTGGTTCAGTCTCTAACCAAAGGACATTTATATCTATATATGAGAAGTTTTATTCTGATATGAATTAAATAAGAGGATTATCAGAGGAGGGCAACTGTTATCAAGGGCCAGAAGAATGTGATTGTTTTATCAAAGGGCCACATTATCAACATTTATGTCATTATTTAGAATAATAATCAATCTGAGCATCAATACAGGAAGGTTTTTCGTCTGTTTTGTGTATCAGAATCAGAATCAACTTTATTGACCAAGAGTGTATGAATACACACGAGGAATTTGTCTTGGTGACCTGTGCTCTCTCAGATAGTGTAACATTAAATATTAATAATCAACTAGAATAAAGAAAAATAAATAAAAACAAGAAGTATAAACATAAATATAAGAGTAGTTAGACTAATATGTGCAAACTATATTTGTTGTTGTTGTTGTTTTGTGTGTTATTGTTGTACTTTTGTGTGTTTTGGTGCCATTTTGTGTGATTTTGTTGGTGTTGTCTGTATTTTTCTCTGATTTTGTGTATTGTTGTTGTTTTGTGTGTTATTTCATTTATTTTGTGTATATTCCTTTTAAGTTGTTTTGTGTCTATATTTGTTGTCTATTTCTGAATTTTTGTTGGAATTTTTTTTTATTATTTTGAAAAATTAAGAAAATTTTGCTGTCAGTTTGTATTTATTTTTCCTTGTCGGTTTGTACGAGGAGTCATTTTGTAGTTTGGTGTGTTTTTCTTTATTTGATTTTGTACGATTAAAAAAAAACATATAAAATCAAAGAAAGAAAAACAAAAGCACAAAATGAAAGATAGTTGAGAAATTCAAACCTAACTATCAAAATATTTGTGCTGAATTTGACAGCAATATCTGCATGAAAGCAAAACATGTTCAGTTTCTTTCCTTTAAATTTAAAAAATGTAAAATAAACACCAACACTAATGTAAGTTGATAAGACAGTAACACTAACATTATCTCAGACAGTGACAGTAACACTGATGTGTGGGGCTCGTGGTTGGACAGCCACTGCGCATGCTCTTCAGCATCACCGCGGCTCGTCCAATCAGCGCTCAGCAGGAGGCAGATTAACCCTATCGACTCCGGTGCTGCTGTCAGACTGTGGACAGTGAACCAGACCCAGGTACTGAGGACTCAGGCTGGATCACACATTTCCTGGAACAGCAAAAAAAAAAACAAAAACCCAAAAAACAATAATAATAACAAATGGAAAAAAAATCCGCGACCACGCTGTGAAATCTGAGCGTTTGAAGGCGGGAGGAGGATGGACGCGTGTTCTGTGGTCGGGGAAAGCACGGATGCGATAATAATGGATGATTCTCCACTCGAAGGAAAGGAAATCCATGAAGCTTGTCAAAGGTGGGCGCTTTTATTTCCCAGTCTTGTATGTTGACGTCTGAGAAGCTTCCTGATTAGCTTAAATGGACTAAAACACATTTACACACAGACCTCGGTCATTTACTGCGTTAATAATGAATAAGACACAAATATTGTTATTATTTATTATTATTATTTACCAAGCCACAAATAATATAATGAATTTATAGCCGGAAATCACACATTCTCATGAGATTGTTTCAGATTAAATTTAAAATACTAATTTAATCCAAAATATTCCATCTGTCTGTCATAAGTAATTGGATCACATCATTTTGAATGTTTTACAGATTAAATAAGTTAGTGCTGGGCGATATATCGAGATTCAAGATCTATCAGTTTTCTATTTTGGCGATATAGAAAATTACAATATTGCCTATATCAATATTAATATATTTATAATAGTTTATTTTGTTTTGAACACTTGTATTAGGAGTCACTTATTTCACTACTTCTTAGAACAGCATTAAAAAGCAGAGTTAGATGCATTTCTAGGGCTGAACGATTTTGGAAAATAATTTAATTGCGATTTAATATGCAATTATTTTTTCAATGAACACAAGTAATAAATCAATCTGTTTCATAATAAACAATCTGAACTTAACAGGACAGTACAAGACAGGAGAAAACAAATACATAAATAAAAATTGCAGCTTTTGCGATTGAAAAATTGCATTTTATGATGTTGCGATAATATTGCAAATGCAATTAATCATTCAGCCATTTTTCTGAGTGCGTCCTAAGTACCAAAACCTTCCCCTAAACAAGCCACACTACAGAACTCACTCACACATGCTGTCACTTAGAGGAGAAAAGTAGCCAAAAGTAGCACATTTGTTCATAAATGTCCTGTTTGGCATTTTTCATCATCAAATTTCACCATTCTGATAAAAAAAATATTGAGATATTGAGTTTTGGTCCATATGGCCCAGCAGTAAAATGAGGACACACTAAAACACAAACACACACGCACACAGAGATCTGCTCAGTGTCACCCTTTCTAGGTCTTTGTTCTCCAGCAGCCGCTCAGTGTAGATTAAAACCAACATAATCACATTGAAGAGATGCTTCAAACATTAAATATTTTGTCTTTTATGTATACGTAGAAGTCCAAACTAGGGCAGAATAATGTTGAAATTACTAACCTGTGGCCCACTTGAGATCAAGCTGCTTCATATTTGGCCCTTGAGCTAAAATGAGTTTGACACCCCTGCTTTAAAGGCTTGAAAGAAATTTCTCCATTGATATCAATACAGTCGGTCCAAATATATGGGCAGTGGGCACCTCCATTTTTCTACACTGGTGAAAATATTACATTACAAGTTTCATTACTTTATTTCTTCTGCATGTGCGAGGCAAACACTAAACGTATACAACAACTGAAGGGTCTGGAGTTGTAAAATGTGTAAATGTAAAAACACTACACGTTGAAAGTTCTTTTATTCTATTATCTGACGTAAATCAGTGCAATGACTTTTTTTTTTTTTAAAGTCCAATTGTTAAGGCACAAAATACATTTTCAGTTGCACTTTTAAAAAGAAAAAGAACTATTATGCAGTTTTGCATTGTTTACTATAGAACCAGAATTTAAATTAATAGGCTTCTTCTTCATTTGTATTATTCCTTTATTTATTTCATTGAAGATTTATTTTTAGTCAAATTGCATTGTTTTGAATAGTTTATCATGGGATTATTTTGACAATTAAAAATAAGTATTTTCTAGTTTTTTTCCCCCAAAAAAATAAAGGAATATTTTTCAGTCATCATTTGACTACAGTCCCATTTTGTAAAATAAATGGTGAGAGAATCGTATCGTGAACCAAGTATCGTGAATCGAATCGTATCGGGAGTTGAGTGAATCGTTACATCCCTAGTCACGGCTAGTGATGCTACTGTGACACCAGAGAACACACTGAGTCACTTCTTTACTACAGCAGCTGATGATGATGATGATGATGACACCTTCCTGAGTGTATTTTTATATTCATCTACTGAATTATTGATGTTTTCTTCATATTTCCCTCCCAGCATGATTCTGCCTCTGTGAGAATCATTTAAGATGCTGAAACACTGATAGGATGGGTTTATGTTGGAATATTAATATTTGTCCTAAATGTAGTCAACATTAGATGTTCACATGCTTGTCCGAGCTAAAAACAGTAAAACAAGCTTTGTGAGGAGGGGCTGCTGAGCTCATTAAGCACCTGATGGTCTATGTCATACATTAGCAACTGGCGGCCCGGGGGCCACATGTAGCCCTCGGTCTAGTTTTATGTGGGACCAAAAGTAAATGGAAAAAATGACTCCAAAAATACGCAAAATGATGGTAAAATACTCAAAATATCTCCAAACACACAAAATCACAGGAAAACACACAACACAACAGCAAAAATGCACACAATGATCACAAAATTACACAAAATTTCTCCAAACACACTAAAATGAAAGGAAAATACACAACACAACAGCAAAAATCCACAAAATGATAGTAAATATACTCAAAATTTCTCCAAACACAAAAAAATTACAGGAAAATACACAACAGCAAAAATACACAAAAAGATAACTAAAAATACACAAAATTTCTCCAAACACACTAAAATTACAGAAAAATACACAACAAAACAGAATAAATACACAAGATTATAACAAAATAATAAAAATTTGCTTCAGACACTAAACAAAACAAAAATACACAAAAAGCTCCCAAAACACACAAAATGACAGAATGATGCAAAATGAAAGAAAAAATATACAAAATGGAAAAAAAATACACAAAATGATGGAAAAAGGACAATAAAAATATGTGAAATGGCTCCAAAAACACACAAAACCGCAAGAAAAATACCTAAAATTGAATCCAACAACAACTAACACAAACAAAATGATAGAAAAATAAACAGCAAATGACAACAGAAACACACAAAAGCCCTACTTCTTTATTTGTTTACTGTATTAATGCTCAGATAGGTCATTTTTCTAAATGCTGACATGAATGTTGATAATGTGGCCCCTTAGATCAGACAGTCACATGTTTGTGGCCCCTGTTGTGCTAACAGTTGTCCCTCTCCTCAGGTAATCAGCTCCATAAACCGTCTGCTAATGTGTGCCACCGACTCAACCCACTGCTCATCATCTGGGCACCTTATTATGGGATGCAAATAAAACTGTGTGAGGTCAATTAGGTTCTGTTGACTTACTCTGTCGCCATAGTGATAAGACGGGAAATGTGGCTACATCCAGTTTAGAGTGGAAAAACAAACTAGTGCGACACAGGCATATGCATGGATCAGGTCAGACTTCTTCACTTCCAACAAAGGCCTTGAACACAAATATTTCTTTGACATGAACAGGACTTTTTAGCATTTCCTATATTAAACAGAATGTGGGTTCAAGGAAGTTTGCATGTTCTCCATGAGCATGCCTTCCCCCCTACGATAACAGTTAGAAAACTCACTCATTCATTCAACATAAAAATGTGATTGTATGACATGTAGGGGTGTGAAAAAAAAATCAATTTCACAATATATCGCGATTTTTTGGGTGCCGATTTTTTTTTTTTTTTTTTTTTTTGGGGTGATATTTAATCAATATGTTTGTGTATTTGTGCAATATTTCAGTGGTGGTTACAATGATTTCAATGTGTTGCAATGGTTATTTGATGCACTTGATTTTTTGATGGCAGTGTGCAATGTCTAGTGTTGTGTTCAAGACCACACTATCCGAGACCAGAATGCACCAAGACCAAGACAAGACCAAGACTTTCGGGAGCCGAGACCGAGTCAAGACCAAGACCGAGACAAGCCGAGACCAAGACCAAGACCAAGACCAATTTTCAATTTAAAAAAATATATAAACAAATAAAATTATGGCAAGGTTCAACAGTTAAATAACATTCTCTCTTTAATTTTAGTTTATTTTAAATACATTTGACAGACAAAAAAGGTGCCTGCAAAAAAATAACTAAAATATTAAAACTACTACTGCTACTGATAAATTCACAATTATTCTACATATTTGAAAACAAGATTTTTATGTCAGCTGAATGTACAGCAAGTGTTTAAAAGCATTTATGCCAAGAAATAATGATTCTTGATTCTGATTCTTTGAGTTGTGCAGGTCAACAGGTCATAGAGTTCACAAGATATTTTTTTAGTTTGAAAAAGCCTTTACACAGGTTATTTTTATTAATTCACTTAGTTGATATAGTTTCATTTGGTTGCTGTAATGTAACTAGGATATTCAATTAACAAAGGTTTCCAACTGTAACTGTAAAAGTGAAACTTTCTGAAATAAAACTACAAACAAGTTGTCATCAGTGTAAAAAACAAAGAGCTACAGGTAGATGTGAAACTAAATAAAACAAACACTGGAACAGTCATGTGACAAATCAATCAATAGTTCTTGTTGAGAATTATTATTATTATTCTGGATACAGTGGAAACAGAGACTATAAAAAATAATTATATTGTGAACCTGTTTATATTGTGGGGAACATATTATATACATAAATGTAATTGGAGTCTAAAGCCACAAAAAAAAACACCACTTTAAAAAGATAATAGACTAATATAAGACCTCTTGACAGTTATTTGATTCATTCTATGCTCGTGCAACTCTGCGGCGATGACGCGCTGGTGACGACATAAACCAAGATGGCGGCGGCCCGGACTACAGCTGACACTATGTAATAAAAGCCTTAAAAGACATGGATATAATGAAAAGAGTGGATGGACAGAGGCATAAACATGCAGACTTTCACACGGACACACACGGACTTATTAAACACACACAGACTTATTAAACACACGCGGACTTATTAAACACACACAGACCTCAGTAAACACGGTAAACGGAACAGGCTTCACCGCCCGGCTGGCACTAGGACCCAGAAGCAGAGTAAGTGCGTCCCCTATCCAGCCTTCACAGGCTGTAATATCATCAGTTTATCATTTTACCAGTTATTAGAGCTACTGTCTTTACCAGGGACATAATATTTATTACTGGTGATTGTTTTCTGGAGTTTTACTGGGATTTTTACCGGTGATTAGTTCATATCTCCCTTGCGCTCCGCGGTCCAAACTGACACCGTAGCCACACACGTATGAGTGTCACACACGTCACTCAGTCACATTAAGGAAGGTCGTGGTCATTATACGGGGTGGATTAAATAATGAAAAAAGGATTGTTTTATCCCGTTCTTCTCCGTGTTATTATCACATTATAAAAAAGTTTAAAAATAGCAGGAATTAGTGCTGGTCTCGAACGGTCTTGACGGAAAATCCCGAGTCCGAGACAAGACCAAAACCTTTAAAATTTGGTCTCGAGACCAAGACTGGTCTTGACCACCACAACACTAACACACACACGCACCAAACTGGACCACACACACGCGCGCACACACCAAACTGGACCACACACACACTCGCGCACCAAACTGGACCACACACACGCGCGCACCAAACAGGACCACACACCCACGCGCGCACCAAACTGGACCACACACACACACGCGCGCACGAAACTGGACCACACACACACGCGCACCAAACTGGACCACACACCCACACGCGCACCAAACCGGACCCCACACACGCGCACCAAACTGGACCCCACAAGCGTGCGCACCAAACTGGACCCTATGCGCACGCACCAAACTGGACCATGCGCGCACCAAACTGGACCACGCACACACACACACGCACGCGCACCAAACTGGACCACACACACACGCGCGCACACCAAACTGGACCACGCACACACACACACGCACGCGCACCAAACTGGACCACACACACACGCGCGCACACCAAACTGGACCACACACACGCGCGCACCAAACTGGACCACACACCCACACACCAAACTGGACCACACACCCACACCAAACTGGACTCCGCGCGCACCAAACTGGACCACACACACGCGCACCAAACTGGACTACACACACGCGCACCAAACTGGACCACACACCCACACACACCAAACTGGACCACACACACGCGCACCAAACTGGACCCCACGCGCGCACCAAACTGGACCGCGCGCACCACACTGGACCGCGCGCACCACACTGGACCACACACCCACACACACACCAAACTGGACCACACACCCCCACGCGCGCACCAAACTGGACCCCGCGCGCGCGCACCAAACTGATCGATGCTGTGTCTTTTTCTACTTTTCCGTGTAAGACTGGGGGATTTGGGCCGTTGACACACGCTAATTTCTCTGCGTCCGGCGGTGTTTATGAGCAGTTATTGGCGGATTTTCCGTCTTTGACTACACCTGCATGGCGTGGAACATTTTATCCCCACCGCGGGCCCGCCGGTTTTTGCGCGCGCACCAAACTGGACCACACGCGCGCACGCACACACACACGCACACCAAACTGGACCACACACACACGCGCGCACCAAACCGGACCCCAACACGCGCACCAAACTGGACCCCACAAGCGTGCGCACCAAACTGGACAACGCGCGCACCAAACTGGACAACGGACGCACCAAACTGGACAACGCGCGCACCAAACTGGACCACGCGGGCACCAAACTGGACCACGCGCGCACTAAACTGGACTACGCACACACACACACACGCGCGCGCACCAAACTGGACCCCACGTGCGCGCACCAAACTGGACCGCGCGCACCAAACTGGACCGCGCGCACCAAACTTTAAAACACACACACGCACGCGCGCACACCAAACTGGACCACACACACACGCGCACCAAACCGGACCCCAACACGCGCACCAAACTGGACCCCACAAGCGTGCGCACCAAACTGGACCACGCGCGCACCAAACTGGACCACGCGCGCACCAAACTGGACCACGCGCGCACCAAACTGGACTACGCACACACACACACACGCGCGCGCACCAAACTGGACCCCACGTGCGCGCACCAAACTGGACCGCGTGCGCACCAAACTTGACCACGCGAGCACACCAAACTGGACCACACACACACACACACACGCGCACCAAACTGGACCCCGCGCGCGCACACACACAAAATGAAACCGTTCTCGAACACTGTAGCCTAGCTACACATACAGTGACATCTATAAGTTAAAATAGGAGGAAAAAAAGTTTTTATGTATAATTTTATATTTCATATTTGAATTGAAAAGCTCATACCCAGAGTATTAATTTGTTTGCACATACAAAATCTAAAAAAAAAATCGAACATTTATAACACCACTGTGCTGGTAGAGGTTAAGAAGACCACAGGGTCTTATAAATTCATCTCACCAATTCCAACTACATTTTGGTAAAATATTTACATACACAAAGCAACAGATGAATACAAAATTTTTTTTTCCAAAAATATACATTTGCAAATTTTTTTTTTTTTTTTTTAAAGTTCAAAATGGATGTTGATTTCATAAGCACTATTTGCACAGGATTAGTTTTACCTAGGGACCCCATGTAATAAATAAATGAGACCCCAACGTCTGCTTTTCATGTGGCGCATTCACACACTGAGATTTTGCTGAAATTTACGAACATCTGAAAACGTGAAACAGTATGAGTTGATGTTAAAACGACTTTGCAGGCTTTTGACCACAGATCGGTGTTACTGCTAGCGCTAGCTGTATTAAATAGAAGGCTACAAACACACGCGCGCACCAAACCGGACCCCACACACCGTAGCCACACACGTATGAGTGTGTCACTCAGTCACATTAAGGAAGGTCGTGGTCATTATACGGGGTGGATTAAATAATGAATAAAGGATTGTTTTATTCCGTTCTTCTCCGTGTTATTATCACATTATAAAAAAGGGATATAAATGGGATGTTTTGAAGCAAATAGTTTTGACTCAATTTATCCTCTGAATGATCAATATCTTCTGAACATATACAGTAACTTGATTTTTCATCTCTACGTTTAATTTTGATATTAACTGGGTAGAATATGGGATAATATCATATCGTGATCCACATATTGTGATACGTATAGTATTGCAACATCCTTGCCAATACTCACCCCTAATGACATGAAGGCCACATTATCAACATTCATGTCAGCATTTAAATTATTGACCAATTTGAGAATTACAAGATTATATCTTTTTGTGTGCTTTTTTATTGTTGTTTTCTGAGTTTTTAGTCATTTTGTGTGTTTATCTGGCATTTTGGGAATTGTTTTGTCAATGTATGAGTCAATTTGGGTGTTTTTTTGTGGTTTTGTTGTCATTTTGTGTTTTTTTTGGGATTTTCTGTAATTTTGTTGGTATTTTGTGTGTCATGCTGTGTGTGTTTTGTTGTTTGGTTGATGGTTTAGTGATTGTTTTCATTTTTGTTGTCATTTTGTGTGTTTTTGGAATCTTGTGTGTATGTTTTTTTATTACTATGAATACTTTTGTTGACATTTTGAGCATTTTGCTGTCATTTTGTGTATTTTTGGGGTTATTTTGTGTGTATTGTAGGGCTTCATATTCCTTCCAAATTCTAGAAATACAAATTTTTCGGGGATTTGTTTTTTTAAGGCTGCACAAAATTGGACCGAGGGCAGTATGTGGCCCTCAGGCCGGCAGTTTTGATACATCTACAACCGGCAAATAAAATCCAAATGTACACCTCTTATAAACATTGGCCCAACACTGAAAGGCTTTGAATGATCTAAATGCTGATGCTTCAAATATATCAACAGGTTTTTGTCAAAAAACAATTGATGACATCTAAGAAATGTCTTAATGGGGATTTTATTTCTCAGATTTAACAGAGCTCGCGTTATGTCTCACAGGATTGAGAAAGGAGAACATAATAAAGTCAGTGGGCATAAAATGACACACTCATTTCCTGGGCAATTTAATACATATTATTCATGGCTGCCTCTTTTCATCCATCTATGCAGGACTGACTTCTTTTTACAATGAGAAGGTGACAAGAAGTGACAATAATCTCCCTGTATTAAACATTTGCAACATTTCTCACCCTCCATGTCTCATTTTAATTGGCTCTCCTTCCAGTAATTTTATCCTGTTTCCCTCAAAAACATTTATCCCCTCTTTATGTGTTATTTCTGCTGAACTTGGAATGAAGCAAAGCTCAGAAGTACACAGTTATACATAATGACACAAGAGAATATAATGCAGATTAATACGTGCATTTTTAACATGCACCTCTTTGTTCCCGTGCAGTGACATCCCCATGGTTTCGCTGTGCCCCCCTGACAGCCCCACTGAAGCCCAGTTGACGGTCCTCTCTGATGGGGAGCTGTGTGACAGCTGCAGCAGCCTCGGAAGACCTTCTTCCTCCATACAGCTTTATCACCAAGTATGAGTTTGAATATCGGTGCAAACTTTGGGTCGACAGAGGCACATTTCTTTTCTTCTTCTTCTTCTTCTGTTCTCTCTTAGGTCCCCCAGAATCCACGCACCAGTGCTTATGATTCACCGCAGCTGCCCAAATGTCCTCACTGCAGTCACCACGGACAGGTCAAACCTCATGGGGACATGAGTGCAGGGCTGAAAGTGGGTTGTAGTTCTTCTCATGGCGGAGCGGTGAGATGTCACTGGCTGCACGGGTCCAATGAGAGCAGCACACAGAAACCAAAGCAGCGTCATGTGGTGGCAGTGAGGTGGGTTCATCGCTCCACTAAGAGTTACTGTAGGTGTCAACGTGTTGACCAGGATCTGCTGTCCGACACACCTCAGTTTATTCTGTTTTTATTTGCTTTTATCACATGCACAAACAATGTAGAGAATAGAAGAATTGATGGATAAAAAGCTAGATGTGATATTCACATTAAATTAAATGCAGTCTGTTAGCCCTATAACGCCAAACGTATCATATTCCATACATGAGTTTTAGGACTCTTACATGATCAGTGTGATGAGTTTTTTCTTACAAATCCACCATGGGGCAGTAATTAGTTCAGCAGAGGTCTTACCAGCTGCACATGTGGTTTTAGGAGAAGAACTTTTCCAATTTTTAAATTTTAAAGTAAGAAAAACATTCTAATATTTACTGGGTTGATGCAGTGTGATATTAATTTATATTTCATAATCTCGAAATCTTGAAATTGTTGCATCAGATTTGATACAACAGGTCTATGAGGTCATGTAACTCTAAATCAGTTTGAATTGTCTTTTTATTGCATTTCATGCTTTTACACATCACCAAGTCAAATAAACTCTTCTTTTTATTTTTCTAGTAAACTAAATACATTTTTAAATTGCATAATTTGGGAACCAACGTGGGAAACAGACAGAGATGTGAGCATTGTACAGGCCACTTTGCCCATGTGTACTGTGAGAAATACTGAGTACATCTCTGTCTGACCACGGACAGGAAGTGTTTTCATGTTTAACACCATCATGGAAAATAAAACTACAAAATGACTAAAAACAAGTTAAATGTTATATGTTATAGACTCCACTGTGCCAGTTCCATTGGTGGATACAGTATCTCACTGTTGCATTAAAGTAGCACTTCAAATGTTATGTATTGTATGTATGGAATTACCAATGTGTTGACATGTTGGTTATTCATTATGTTTTTGTTGTTTAAAGCTGATATCCAGAGTGTCTGAGAAATCTATGCATCATTCTTTTACTATGGTCTACTGTTGGTGGTCATTCATATACATTAATGTATATAAGTCCCGCCTTCATCCTATAGACCCCTATACAAATGGAAACAGTGAGTGCGCCCAGCCAATAGGCTTCGACTTCCTGTTTTTGAGACTGTCAATCAAAGTGAATGCAGAACTGTGCACATACAGCGTGTCCCAACAGCAAACAGGTAAATATGATTTTGGCTCTTACCTGACCCATAGACCTATATCAACCTTGTTATGTTCCGCGATGCGTGCAGAAAAGTAGAGGCGTGGCTTCTGGTACATTGGCAGTGGGAGGAAGTGATGCTGTTTAGGGCTGGACATCGAGACGTTTCTCAGAAACTCCGGATATCAGCTTTAAGAAAGACAATATTTGAGCATGGAGACCTGATGTATCAAATATGATACAAATTAAAACTCGTAAATGGAAATTTATATTTGACATTTTTTTTTTTTTTTTGGTTGTTCATTTGGACCAATAAAGACTCCAGTTTCAAAACATTGGAATCTTCTGTCGGTTATTTAATGATTCACGCTTTACAGAGTTAATGTAATTCTCTTTTTCTTGTTGACACTCACCTTCTTTTACGTTCTACGTCTTACAAAATGTTAGCATTCATTAATATATTCTTTAATACTTCTTTCATCATTGCTTGGTAATTAAAGTTCTTGATCTCCCACAGGAAAGGAGGGATGTACTTCATCCTTAAAAAGTGAGCTTTTGAAACTTATTTACTTCAGAATCCTGATATTGACTGAGTTTATAGATTTTTTTCTTGTTGACAATGATTCACACATCTGTGTTGTGTTTTATCTTTGGTTTCTAATTGACAGATATTCCCAGTTGATAGTGGACTATCCTCTGACGGTGCTGCTCAGTTGTGCCGTGCTGCTGCTGGGATGCTCACTGGCTGGACTCTTCATCAGTTCTCTGCCTGATTTCTCTGAGCCACTGCTGGTGAGCGTGAGAGAATGTATGCTAGTTACCAACATCACAGTGCTTGGTTAACAATATAATGTCCCTCCCTGGAGGATGGTGTGTTGTGTCTTTGCTGTCAACCTTAATCAAATCAATCAGGTGTTAAACTACCGTCTCTTTAGTGACTCATGATCTCAACCTCATCCTTCACTCTTATGTCAGAATAATTAAGCAAGAAGGAATAAAATCCCACCCAGTGTCATTAGAGTTTATCTTTTATGACATGTGTCAAACTCAAGGCCCGGGGGCCAAATTCTGCTCTTGAAAGTATCCAATTTGGCCCTAACAGAGAAAACATGATTCGTGTGAATTATAAAATAATCTCAGCCCCTCCAAATTCAGTTAAACTACTCAATATTTGCTGGGGATTGCAATTTTCCTGTGATTTTACTACGATGGCAGTTATTTTTAATCACAAGTTGTGGAAGAACTCAACATTTTCCCAAATCCTGCAAATTCTTACAAACATTCTTCAAGATTCCATTAAAAATTCACAAATTAGTCACAAAATCAATGAATTTAGAAGCAAAGATCCTGCAGCGACTTGCACTTTATCTGTATTGCTTGGATATTGTAGGTACTTTATATATATTATATAGATCATATGTGTCAAACTCAAGGCCAGAGGCCAAATCTGGCGCTTCGGAGCATCCGATTCGACCCACAGGAGAATGTGAAAATGAATCATTGTGTAAATTACCAAATAATTCAGTTTCAAGAATTCAAAATTTTTGCAAAATACTGTAATTTTTACTCAAATTATTAAATAAATCAAAGGACATTGAAGTGTCTGTCACTTATTGCTTAGATTTTGTTGATGCCTTCCATACTTTATGTCTAATTTATAACTGGAAGTGCAAATTTGGGCACATTAATGTTGAAATTGTTAGTTTTCCCACCTAAAACCTGTGGCCCACTTGTGATTGAACTGGTCCGTATTTGGCCCCTGAACTAAAATGACACCCCTGCTTTAGATCATTTATCAGGTTTAGACTATAGGTCACATCACCCACAAAAGCAGATGCAAACATGTTTGATGTTTTATGCAGGAGCTGCCCTCTCTGTAGGCGTAATGTACGTAGGTTGACGTGTGTGTGGGTGTGTGTGTGTGCGTGCATGCATGAAAGCGCTTGTGCTGCTCTATTTCTGCAGGGCTTTGAGCCGCGGGGAACGTACATAGGAGTCCGGGAGTCCAGCTTCTCTCGGCTACAGGAGAACACGGGCCCGGGGAAAGCTCTGTCTCCTCTACCGCAGCAGCTCAGGGAAAGGTCAGTGGACAGTTTTTCATGGGAATGCTGGGAGATTGCATCACACCCGCTGCGTTTACTGCAGTGGATTAACAATGAAGGAAACAGGCGTCAAAACATTGAAGACATGGTTATTCTCTGTATAATTATATAGCATCATAGGTTTCATCAGGTGACATTGCAGCGGGTACTCGGAAAGATTAAAAAAATAATTTTAAAATAATTTGGAAATGTTTCTAGTTTTGTTTTTAGGCAATTATTTATTTTTTGGACAAATTCACAATCAGTTATCAATACAAATTTACCTGATTTAGATTGAGTCCATTCAACAATGGGCCTTAAAAAATAGCTAAAATCAAAACAATGTTCACATTAATAGTTTTACCTGGTTTCTCACTTGCCCTAAAACTAATGACTGTATTTAACTTTGAAAATTGCTTTTCTTTTGGTAATGTTTTGTGCAGTGTATATTTCCTCCTTACTTTCTTATTATTTCTGTTACTTTTAACCTTTTTAAAAGCCTCCTGTGGACAGGTGTAAATTAGCACGTGTGCTAACACACTCAAAACAAAACATCTGGATTACCAATGTAATTGCGATGTCCATATCAAATAAAGGGAATAATAATCATAATTCAAGCTCACATTATCTTTCGTAGGTTCTATCGGCATTAGCACGACATATTGCAGGGAAAGTGAATATCCCCATTCAAAAAATAGCATACAAGAAAATAATTGACGTGATTACTTATTTTACTAAGGCAGTTAATGTCTCAGTTTTCAGATTCCCTGACATACCTGTTGTAGTGCAGCGGTGTTGTTGGCATAGAGATTGAAGTGTGGTCCTGTTCGACTGGAGCATGAAAAGTATTCGTCAGTAAAAGAAGCTAAAATCAATGTGTGTGTGTGTGTGTGTGTGTGTGTGTGTGTGTGTGTGTGTGTGTGTGTGTGTGTGTGTGTGTGTGTGTGTGTGTGTGTGTGTGTGTGTGTGTGTGTGTGTGTGTGTGTGTGTGTGTGCGTGCGTGCGTGCGTGCGTGCGTGCGTGCGTGCGTGTGTGTGGGTGGATGTGTTTGCACCTGATCAGGTTTGGGGACGCTGCGGGCAGAGAAAGCAGCAAAAGTCAGGACAGGCTTCGATTCCGGAGGATGCTGGCACGAGATTCCTCCACTGATACTTTTCTCTGTGATGCTCCTGGTTAGTAAATAAACTGGGATTCACTGTTTGTCATTTAAAATACTGTTTAAACCATCTTTCTGCCCTCATATACACACACACACAGGGGAACGCTTTGCTCAGCTGGTGTTTCGATCTGAAAACTCAGCCAGTCTTTGGAGCCTGAAGGCCATCCATGCCATGTGTGAGATGGAGCAATCCAGGGTTTGTTCTGATCTTACCAACTCCATCGTCTCTCTATTGCAAGGGTGTCAAAGTCATTTTAGTTCAGGGGCCAACACAGACCAGTTTGATCTCAAGTGGAACTCAGATTTTAGATGGGGGGGAAAAGAGAACAATTATAACATCATTGTGCCCTAATTTAGTTCAATTCACTTTTCATTTTGTTACCAATTTTTTCTGTAATTTAGAGGAATTTTGTTAAATTTTTTGTGAGAAAATTGCAAGATTTGTGGAAATATTGACAGTTTTTTCCACAATTAAAATGTATTTGATATAAAGAAAGAAAAAATGCAAGCCCCTAAAATATTGTTGATTTCATTAAATTGGTGAATTTAAGACACCGGTATCTACAACTGGATTTTTTTGGTAATTTAGACAATAATTTTTGTCATTTTTTACTTTCTTCTGTGGGCCGAACTGAAGTCTAAAGGGCCAAATTTGGCCCCTGGGCCTTGAGTTTGACACGTGCTCTATTGCTTCTGCTTTTTCCCCATTTTTCTGCTGTTCAGTCTACCACTGTATGAACAATTATTCTCTTTAATAAATGCAGAATTTATTATCCAGTACCTGGTGCTGGTATTAATGAAACATCCCTGTTCTGTTTTTGGCTCAGCTTCGCTCCCAGCCCCAGTTTGAGGATCTGTTGCCAGCAGAATGTGAGGATGGAGGGTGACAGCGTGACCAGAAGCGGCTGCTGTCCAAGCTGGTCGTTAGGGAATTATTGGCAGTTCTCACTAATGCGTCTTCCTGCCTCAGCCTCACTGCCCAAGAGGTATGGTTTCTCATATTAAATAAAACACTGTTATTGATAAATGCACAATTGCAAATGGTTAAAAAAAAAGGACAATGTTTTAAGGACGAAAATCTCTCTTTCAGCACAAAAATTGCTTTCATTTCGATCATAGCGTGCACTCAAATAATCTGAAACTCAGCTTATTATTGAAAAAAAAAAAAAACTTTCTGAATATAACTTAAATTAAAATTAATTTTGTGTTTCAAGCCACACTTTTTTTCTTATTGTATGCAATTTCTTTTATTATTAGTTCCCAGAAAAAAAGCATATTTTACAAAAACTAAGACTTCATTGGTTTAATGTCAAACTCAAGGCCCAGGGGCTGAATAACGTCTCTTTAGGGCATCCATGTGGCCCGCAGGAAGAGAGTAAAAATGAATTGTTAAATAACTAACTGAATCAGTTTTCGATATCTCAGTTCTTCCAAATTCACAAATTCAATGAAACTCCACAATATTTGACAAGTGTTGAAGAAAACTTGCAAATTTCCCAAACTGGTGGAGAAAAACCTAAAAGTTCTGATATCCGTCAATTATTATTTGGATATTGTCGGTGTCTTACATATCATTGATACGTGAAAGTTCAAACTAGAGCACACTGATTTTGAAATTGCTTGTTTTCATACCCAAAACCTGTGGCCCAAACTGTCTGTAAAATCACTTTGGCACCACTTGTTAAGTGTTGCATTAAGTGTTTTTGGGCTTGTTTTCAAGGTCTCCGAGACACTGAACCTTCTCCGTAAATGTGCTCCACACTATCACGAGGGTCGTCTAGTGGAAGGCTGCGTCGCCAGGCCCAAACACGGTTCCTGTTCTCTGGTTCCCTCTCGCTGCCTGCAGTCCCGCCTGGGGTTTCAGATACTGCACTTCCTCGTTGACAAAGACTTCCTCGGCCCACACACTGTTGAATTACCAAATCCCCACCCTTAAGTACAGCCTTGTGTTCCTTCCTGTGGCTAAGGAGAAACACCTGATGGAGCTTTACAGAACAGTCTTGAAGGCCGGATCCAACCTACAAACAACACAACCATTACTGGTATAGATTTTGGCATCAAGCAGATGCTCTTCAAATACTACTTGGCAATAGATTCTGTTTATCCCGTTCTAGCGGTTTTAGCTCTTTTGTCACCATGGGACTCCTATCTCCAGTCTCTGTTCACAGTGGCTCTATCTGTCATATGATCACGAGCTCCCTTCTTACATCTTATTCTTCTACAAGGTGGTTTTTCAGCTAACTTTTTTTCCGGTGGTGAACCTAGCTTCAATTCTTATCCTCTTAGCAGGCTGCTCCAATCAGGTTTATATCTTTGTGGATTTCTGGAATCTACAGCTATCCCAGAACCCATCAGCCTCCCTGGAGAAGAGAGTCAACAGAGCTTTGCAGGAAGTCGGTTATCTCATCATGTCGTCAGGTTTAGCGTCCAGCATGGCATTTTTCTCTGGGTATCTAAGCAGCATCACAGCAATCCGATGTTTCTCTATTTATCTCGGAATGGCCTCGTTTATCAACTCACTTCTAGTCTTAGTGTGGCTGCCATGCTCTTCATATTGCATGAGCGTTACACAAAAACATCCTCTGTGGCAGTGCACGGGTGGAAACCCTGCTGCTCGAAAAACACCGGGGCCTTCTGGGACACAAACTTGCGCAAGAGATGTCTCTCAGGCCTCAGCCAGAAGCTGAGAGAATTAAAGCAGGGTTTGAGTGACACGTCTAAGTTGTTGTTTCTGAGAATCCTGCCCTGTGGAGTGGTGAAGTTTAGGTACATTTGGGTGTGTTGGTTTGCGGTGCTTGCTGCTGGTGGTACATATATGTCATGCATCGACCCATGTATAAAGCTGCCTACCCTCAACAGCAAAGTCACCCAACTTTTCCGCTCCAGTCACCAGTTTGAGAGATACGATGCTGAATACCGTCAAATGTTTATGTTTGAAAGGCAGAGAAATGGGGAAGATGCACCAGTTAAAATACAACTTGTGTGGGGTGTCAAACCAACGGATAATGGAGATCACTTTGACCCAAGAAGTAATGGCTCTTTAGTGTTAGATCCAGATTTTAACATAAGTCGACCAGACGCTCAGGTTTGGTTGAAGGCTTTATGTGGACGAGTTCAAAACCAAAGCTTTTACTTCCCTCCCTCAACAGAGGACAAAGAGTTCTTGACTGACAATATTTGTCTCTTTGAGAAGTTGATTCACTGGATGTCTGACAGGGAGTGTTCAGAGACTGAGGATGCCTCAAACATTTGCTGTAAAAAACATAGTTTCCCCTACTCTGCTGCTCTTTTGGAAAGCTGCCTTGCCATGATGCTGGCAGAGAGACGTACCAAAGGCCATCTTGCTCACAGTGGGGGCTTGTACTTCCAGCCAGATGGCAGAGTTGCTGCCCTTGTGCTGGTATTCAAAACAACACACAACTACAGCTTTAACTTCAGTAAAACCAGTGTTTTTTACAAAACAATCCTGACGTGGTTTAACACAGAAATATCCACAGCACCACCCGGACTCGACAATGGCTGGTTCATCAGCCAGCTTTCTCTATTTGACCTCCAGCAGGCTTTAAGTTCTGAATCTCTGGTTGTAGCAGGCTTTTCTATAGCACTCACATTTGTTTCACTTCTCCTAACCACGTGGAGCATTCCACTGAGTATATATGGGACGGTAGCTGTAGGAGGAAGTGTGTTCGTCACCATCGGTCTCCTTGTTCTTCTTGAGTGGCAGTTGAGCGGTTTTGAAGCTTTGTTAATATCATCGGCTGCCGGGTTGTCTGTTGACTTTGTTGCCAACTACTGCATATCGTACAGCCTAGCACCTCATTTGGATAAAATTGGGAAAGTCGCACACTCCACTAAAAGGATGGGATGTCCTGTCGCCATCATTTCCGGAGCATTTTTTTGCACCGGTGTTATAATGTTACCTGCCACCGCTCTGGTATACAGAAAGCTGGGGATTTTCCTCTTTTTGGTGAAATGTGTAGCATGTGGATTTGCAACTTTTTTCTTTCAGTCCTTATGCTGCTTTTTCGGACCACAGAAGAACTGCAGAACCGTCTCTCTACCGTGTTGTTCAGAACAGACAGATGGCAGGCTTTCTTCTTCCTCTGAGGCTGGATCCTCTGCAGCTGCTAACGGGGCATTTGAGAGAAGTCGGGCGCGAAGGAGTTATGACAACCAGGCAGGTGGTTACCTTTACCCCAACCACCTCCTTCAACACAGAGACAAACAAACGGTGGTAGGTGGGAATGGAGGAACGGAGCAGTATGAGCTGCAGCCACTGGCTTATCGTCTGAGTGACAGCTTTGAGAACAGCACGTGCACCAGTAAACTGTCCAACCGACCTTCTGTGCTCTCTGATGATATTGAGTATTGTGAGGGCGATGTTGGCAGGGAGAGCACAACAGAGGAGACATGCATTCATCAAGATAAAGCCTGCCAACCCCCACAAGCCCTGCAGACTTCATCTCCATACAAAGAAAACACAC